>NC_056743.1:1189585566-1189664139 GCF_019279795.1 Protopterus annectens | reverse complement strand
TATAAAAGGGGGCAACCTGAGCCTGCCCCAGTAGGCAAAAGGAGGTGTGCCCAGTATGCCCTGGCCATGGCAAAGAGGCAACGCATAGCACATACACTGACACAGGAGGGACCCAGGGAATAGCACCTCTCTGTGACTCTCAAATACAGTAAAAGGGATGCCAAATATTACACTACCTGTGCCTAACCATTTGTAGGCAGTGTACTACGTGCATCCGACATAGGCAGCACTGAAGCACCACCTGCAATACTGGGACACCCACAAGAAAAGGGACTCACACATGCCAGTCACGAGGGGGGGGCACATACCCAACAACAGTCACAGCCGGCAGAACAGGTGTAGACAAACAAAAAAATGCCGTACTATGGCCTCTGAATGAGGGGTATGGGTAACCCCCACCCAGGCCTACACGGACAGAGTACAGCAGACCAGGTAGTGGGATGTCAGTTGTGATGGCTAGGAAGTCAGAAACTAATGTGTATGCAATCTAAAGATAAGAACCGTGGTACACCGGTATGGCTTAGCCAGCATGATAGGTAAGACTACTGACTGGAATGGACTACAGGACATGCTAGTACAGTCCTAGAAAATGTGTACAACTGTCAGGTGTGCCTCCCAACCCCACATAGAAATATAGTAACAGTCAGGTGTGCCCCCCCCCAATCCTGCGTAGAAACATAGAAATAGTCAGGTGTACCCCCTGCTATGCAGACATGTTGCAACAGTCAATACCAAATGATCAGTGGATACCCTGCAGACACAGCATGCTACCTGTCGGTGTACAACACAAAGGTCAACTGTGCAGTACAAACCACCGGACATACTCCACACATGCAAAACAGATGGCCTTACTGGACACGCTCACACACTTAGAGAAATGAAGGCAATGTCAGTCATTAACATACTGAAAGGTTATACTGGGCATGCTCACACTCTTAAACACATGAAGGCCATGTATACAAACACCAGTGGACCAGACACATCCAGCTGTTGCAAGTCTTACTGCAGACACATCAGTATGCACCACTCATGCCTTGCACACACAGTGGATAGGAATACAGACATATATGTAAGGGCAACACACCATAATAAGCCAAAGGTAGATGGATATAGATGTGTGGAAGAGGGTGACCATGACAAGGAGCCATTCATGCCTGTCCCACCCAGCACACAGCCAAAGGGCCCCAAACACATCAGGTGCAGATGTCACACACTGCAGTTACTAGCGACCAGTACCTGTTAGCACCACAGATTATGTGATCCATGTGGCAGCGCGCAACATGGCTGTACAAGGATGTAGTCAGCTAGTTGCCCTATACACGCACCTGTGACATATGACCCCATGTGTGGCCGCCTGTGGCAAGTCACCCCTACATGAATGGTGTATGGGCCATGCACACACTGGCCACCCCATAGTGTACCCTGACAAGCCAGCTGAGGTTATCTAATGTGAAATACACCTTTGGGAGAGTTGTAGGCCAGTAATCTTCATGGTGCGTCTCATAACTGTGTACTACTGTAGTGTGATAGACTAGTTAGATAGGAGTTCTAACCCCAGACATGGCAACTGTGTGTGTGAGTGTGTGTCACTGTTTGTGTGTCTGTCTCTCACTGACTGTGTAGAGAACAATGCCTTTTAGGCTACTCACACCCCTTATTATTCACATACCCAACTTTGGCAAGGCTGCTGATGTCACCCACCTAGAAATACTCCCCAGGGAAAGCTGTCACCCAGTAATCTCTGTAGTGCATGCTGTAACTGTGTACTGCTGTAGTGTGATAATGTAGTTAGGTAGGAGGTCAAACCCCAGATGTGGCAACTGTGTGTGTGAGTCTGTGTGTGGGTATGTGTGCATGTCTGTCTGTCACTGACTGTGTAGAGATCAATGCTTTTTAGGCTACTCACACCCCTTACAAGTCAAATACCCACCTTTGGCAAGGCTGCTGATGTTACACAACTTGAAATACACCTCTGGGACGATCATAGCCCAGTACTCTCAGTAGCATGTCCCGTAACATTGTATGGCCATAGTGTGATTAAGGAGGTAGTTGGGAGTTCTAGCCCCCAAACTGCCAACTGTGTGTGTATGCATGCATGTCTGACTGTGTAGAGAGCAATGCTTTTAGAGTACTCACACCCCTTACATTTTACATACCTAACTTTGGCAAGGCTACTGATGTCACCCACCTAGAAATACTCCCCTGGGAAAGCTGTAGCCCAGTAATCTCTGTAGCGCCTGCTGTAACTGTGTACTGCTGTAGTGTGATAATGTAGTTAGGTAGGAGGTCAAACCCCAGATGTGGCAACTGTGCATGTGTGAGTCTGTGTGTGTGTATGTGTGCATGTCTGTCATTGACTGTGTAGAGAGCAATGCTTTTTAGGCTACTCAAACCCCTTACAAGTCAAATACCCACCTTTGGCAAGGCTGCTGATGTTATGCAACTTGAAATACACCTCTGGGACGATTGTAGCCCAGTATTCTTTGTAGCACGTCCCGTAACATCGTATGGCCATAGTGTGATTAAGGAGTTAGTTGGGAGTTCTAGCCCCCGACCTGCTAACTATGTATGTCTGACTGTGTAGACAGCAATGCTTTTAGGCTACTCACACCCCTTACATTTCACATACCTAACTTTGGCAAGGCTGCTGATGTCACCCACCTAGAAATACTCCCCTGGGAAAGCTGTAGCCCAGTAATCTCTGTAGCGCATGCTGTAACTGCATACTGCTGTAGTGTGATAATGTAGTTATGTAGGAGGTCAAACCCCAGACATGGCAACTGTGTGTATGTGAGTCTGTGTGTGCGTATGTGTGCATGTCTGTCTGTCACTGACTGTGTAGAGAGCAATGCTTTTTAGGCTACTCACACCCCTTACAAGTCAAATACCCACCTTTGGCAAGGCTGCTGATGTTATGCAACTTGAAATACACCTCTGGGATGATTGTAGCCCAGTAATCTCCATGACATCATATGGCCATAGTGTGATTAAGGAGTTAGTTGGGAGTTCTAGCCCCCGACCTGCCAACTGTGTGTGTATGCATGCATGTCAGACTGTGTAGAGAGCAATGCTTTTAGGGTACTCACACCATTTACATTTCACATACCCAACTTTGGCAAGGCTGCTGATGTCACCCACCTAGATATACACCCCTGGGAAGGCTGTAGCCCAGTAAACTCTATAGCGCATCCCATAACTGTGTACTGCTGTATTGTGATAAACTAGTTAGGTAGGAGTTCCAACCCCAAACCTGGCAACTGCGTGTGTGTGTCTGTGTTTGTGTGCATGTCTGACTTTGTAGAGAGCAATTCTTTTCAGGATGCTCAGACCCCTTGCAAGTCAAATATCCACCTTTGACTAGGCTGCCGATGTCACGCACCTTGAAATACACCTCTGGGATGATCGTAGCCCAGTAATCTCCGTAGCATGTCCCATAAAATCATATGGCCATAGTGTGATTAAGGAGTTAGTTGGGAGTTCTAACCCCAAACATGCCAACTGTGTGTGTATGCGTGCATGTCTGACTGTGTAGACAGCAATGCTTTTAGGGTACTCACATGCCTCACATTTCACATACCCACCTTTGGCATGGCTGACGATGTCACGCACTTAGAAATACACCTCTGGGAAGGTTGTAGACCAGTAATCACCATAGCATGTCCTCTAACTGCGTACTGCTGTATTGTCAATTAGAAGCATAGTTGGGTTCCATCCCCACACATGGCAGTTCCAGATGTATTGTGTGTGTCACTGTCCGTGTAGGGAGCAATGCATTTTAGGCTAGTCTCTCGGAGTCATTTCAAATGCCCTACTTTGGCAATCTTGCTGATGTCGGTCAGTGTGAAATACACTTTTGGGCAAGGACTACTCCAGTAATAACCATGGTGCGTACTATAACTGTGTAGTGCTGTAGTGTAATACACTAGTTAAGTAGGGGATCTCCTCCCAAACATGACAGGTGTGCGTATGTGTGTGTGTGTGTGTGTGTGTGTGTGTGTGTGTGTGTGTGTGTGTGTGTGTGTGTGTGTTTGTAACCCGCATCCTGTGTAGAGGTGGTTGTGACTGTGTGACACTTGTGACCAATGTGGAGTGGGTTTTGCATATTTCTTATATGGTGGCCATACTATATATATTACAGTGTCCACTGTACAGGGATAACACATGTGATATGGCTGAGAGGCTGGGGTGCACAGCCATACCCAGACATTTGACATCAAGGCCAGGCAATCACAGTTAGCAACCCCAGTATTACCCAGAGCACACTGTCACCCCATGTGTCATACACACACACATGCCTAGGTAAAAGCCAGTATGTGGGTAGTACACTGAAAAGTATGTCACCACAGAAGCGAAAAAAGCTTGGCAAAACAGGATCCGGAAACCAAATAGTGCAAGTACACTTGTAGCAATAAGTCACTGTAAAGCTTATATTTTTGTTTGTGACTCCAGTGTGATTTCTCCTTGGGAGTTCTGGAGTACAAGCTGTATGCTTAGAGCAACCCCTGCAACAGGGTCCTGTTTTGCCAAACTTTTTTCGCTTTTGTGGGTAGTACACTGCATATTGACCACTGATAGTAACTATGGAGTGACAGCAGTGTGCCACAGAGGGCATGACACCCAGTCCATCTGTCCAATATGCACATACGTGCAGACAGTGCACTTCCCCCATGTTCCCCAATGGACAACTGCAGCACCTGTGGTGCCATTACATGTGACCCATAATGGACATGCCATGCCTGACAACATGCCCGTATGGACAGATACCACTGACACCAGGGAATGCTGATAGCATGCACTCCATGTAGGTGCAGGCTAAAGCTGCTGGCCATTACCAGCTCCCACCACAGGTGGCCAGGACTGTCACATCTGATGATAATATGTGTTCACAACATGGGCCGGACACCCCAGGTACAGTTCCACATGTCACTGTACATGCATGTGGGAGGTGTGCACATCCCAGATGCCCTCCATGTCATGGACAAAGGAACGCAGACATGGCAAGCGATGCACAGCATTGCCCACACACAGTAGTCACCCAAGTGACCAGATGAGGAATACAATACCTGCCTGTGTGGGCAAATGCAGACACTACATCGCTGAGCCACAATGTAGACCATTGTCATGTGGCCTGATGCCAAGGTACACCCATCGCCTAGCCTTGGACAGCTGTCTGGCACAGTCAAACACCACACACCTTTGCAGACATGCACCCATGCATGTCGGTAGTGGCACCTTGTATGATTGTGTGTGTGTTGCATGCTGCAGATGTTCACACTCACATTACCTACAACCCCCATGGGCATACTGCAGCATGCTGTCTGATGTCAGACACCTTCCCATACCCTTCGCCCATACAGCCCCTGTATGACCTGTGTGGTGCATGGAATACCTGCACAGTGATGTGATGTGGCAATCCCACAACTGATCATCATCACCCAAAGACTCCCTATGCTGTGGAATAAAATCCCGGTATATGTGAGGCAGAGCACCTCGCTGGCCTTGTTCAAGAGAAATCTTGACCAATGGATGGGAGATCGCAGATATACCCCAGGGATTACCTCAGTGTCACTGCTCAACAGAGGCACAGCAAAATAATGGGTATAGTTCCCCATACTAAAGGGGTGGCGTAAGCCACAAAACTATGGGCTAGGCTTGTAAATGCCCTCGGGCAGATAGCCTAGTATGAACCTATGAACCTAACCTATGAGTTGTATACCTGGCCCTGCCATGTGTGTCACTGGTTGTCCTTGTGAGGGTGTGGCTGTGTTGACGCTAGCACCTGTTCATACCGACAGGCACATTTATGCCACCTACCATACAGCTACTGTATCCATATTGCAGATGTCACTCACCATCACATATATGTTTTGAGTGCTCCAAAACAGGTAACCCATGTGGAATATCCAATAATTGCGGTGAACTATGCTAGCACTACATAGCTGTCAGGGGTTTGATACCCTGTGCTGCTAGGTGTGTGACACAAACATGCTTCAGTTTTACCCTCCCACCCCTCCCTGACATGTATTTGCCTCTCTCTGTGTCCCCCACCCCCTCTCAGGTGGACGTGGAGGCCTACACTTGCTTTGCTTAGGCAGCAGCATGTGTAATGTAAGTAATGCTCATGATCAGCTGATGACATCTGCACAAATCTCAGTCCTCCCCTAGCTGATTGCATGTGAAACAGCTGTGGTAACATTCCCATAGCCAATTGTATGGAAACACACTCCAACACCTAGGAACATCATGGTGGTGTTGACCCTTTTCACCCACTGTGAGCAGGAACTAGATCTGTTGTGTGCCAAACAGCATCTTAGATGGATTGTGGTGTACCTCTAACAACATACACTGTGGGAAAAGTGCAACAAACAGGAGGTGGATGTGCCTGACCTGACTACAGACTGTAAGTGCCGCTATACTGCATTTGGAGTAATGTTGCTTTCACAGTGTTTGTGTGGATATGGCTGTTGTACATGTCTCAATACCTGCCGTGTCAGTTCCATGTTGATGGGGAATCTCCATCTGCAGGGTCATCTGCAGCCTGGGCAGTGTTGTGTCCATGGTTGCATGTGTCACCCACGGAGCATCAAGCTATCGATTGCTGAAGGTAGTGTGAGGATTCCAGTCAGTAGATGGAGAAAGCTGTGGTAGTCACAGATGCCATATCCCTCAAAGGACATATGTTGCAACAACCCTGTACCAACAGTAAATGTATGTGGTTATCACAGAAACATGTTAATATTGTCCCTGTGTATGTGCTCCCAGCCACACCTCTGTCAACCTTTGTACATATGTTGTGCATGAAGTGGTGCATATGTGCTGTACACCATACTTTGTGGCATCATATCTGAGAACAAGCCACTGATATATCTGACTGCTATACATGTTATTTACAGTAGAGATTACATTACATGACATCACCTGCACATTATGTGGCTGTTTGGACAGTACTGAGGTCTGTGTGCCTATGGTGAATGTCGGCAGTGTGTGTAGTGTTGATATGTACCTTAGCCTGTGTACAGACTGTGGTAGATGACATTGTTCTAGTTCCCCTATTATCAGATGTTATATGCTGCCCCACTGTATGGTACTGTAGTGGTGTATGTTTGTAGGGCCATAAACACACATGTTCCATACCACAGACAGCTACTAGACCAAACTATGTAGCGGGCCAGTATATGTAGGGTCAGTCTGTGAGTGGCACATATGAGGATGGTGTTGAACACATCGTCCATATACTGTAATACCATGCTAGCTAACTATATGTGGCTGTGGCTGTGTTCACATTGGTTGTGGATATGCACTGTCACACAGGTGTAGCTTACCCTGTGCTGTGACATGCCTGTTGAGCCTGCTTTATATGCAGGTACATGTGCATTCTCCCTTGGGAGGTATAGGCCAGTGTTGAGGCAGTCTGGCTGCAGCCTGCACAGTGCATTGTGACATGCCTAGCCTCTGAGTATACCTACCCAGTGTGATGTCATGTGCAGATACTAGACAGATGTCCCACTGGCGGACCTCCCCTAACAGTCATGTATGCCAGGCAGGGCAGTGGGGTGCATTGCAGATGTATGTCAATACCTACTGTGTAGTATGTGGCCATAGCACCCCTGCACCAGTGGTCATACCATTACAGGCCAGGCAGGAGTGTGTGAATGCATGACCTATGGTGGACATCATATACCGGTCGTTATGTGTTATACCCATCTACATGGCCATCCACGTCCATATTGTCAGGCATGGTACACATGTGTAGCACTAAGGGCTTATGTGTATACCTCTGGACTGTACAGACTGTGTCAGACCCTCCACATATATTGGCCAATATCTCTGCTGCTTTCCACAGTGGCATTACATGCTAGCAGTACTGTACACTGATGTCCTTTGGATGTCGTTCAGTAATCAATGGCACACATGTTATGAGCAGATGTGACCTCCCACACACACCACGTCTGTGAAGACAATCCCAATGACAGTAGAAATAGTCTACTAGTATACCTGCTATACATACCTGACATCCCCTGCAACTATGACATTGGAAACATATGGGCTGGGGTTGGCCTACATTTCATGTCCAGAACATATGGTGGGAATATATGTACATATACATATCCAGATAGCCAGATATATGATTACACATGTGTACTACACCCAGTTAACACTGTCATGGCAACCACCCACTATAGATTCCCACATCATGTGTGCATGGTCCCATTACATCTCCTGTGTGATAGGCATCTGTCCTGTGTGTAGGCAGCAGTGCTACTGACAGCATGTAGCAATACCCCATACAGGAGAACCGGCACACTCAGGGCAGCCACATATATGTAGGAGGATCAGGAAGTACAGGCAGACAGCGAGTGGAGTTGTGTTAATCTTTGTACAGTACTGGTGTTACAGGGTGTGGGTGTGCATACTCATTTGCCATGGAATGCAGTCTGTCTGCATAGCACACAACTGTGAGCCTACCCTCATGCTGGCCTGAGCTGTGTCTATCATGTCTTGTCTGTCCACCACACAGGTCTTGTGTCAGATAATACATTGGCAGTGTGTGTGTTGTGTGTTACCGGTACATGGCTACATCCATGACCATCTCTACCATCAATTCCCTGACTAAGGGTATGTTACAGACTATCCTGTAACATCTGCACCTTGCGTAGTGTATGGCAACAGTTGTCCACATATGTGCCTGTATTCCAGCCTTTGTCCATCACCTACACCAAGCTTTGCACATATGTCATGATATCGGTGGTTGATCCATAGTGAGCTGGGAGTATAACACACTGCCATGTCTTCCATGAGTCCACTGCCATTGTAACCCCCACACATATGGTGGGGTTGGGGCAATATATGGGTTGGCACAACCTACACAATACATGTGTGCCCTCATGCACTGCATAGCCCAGTGTATATAACAGTGGCATATGGCCCTGTATTATTGAGTCTAGGGGGGGAGCACAAGAAATTACCTAGGCTGCTACAAAATGTGGGGGTATCAGGGCTGAGCTGCCTTAAGGTATCTGGATGTACAGTACCATATACTTCACCTGTATACACATTACTGACATGGATCTGGGTACTGCAGGACTACTGCCCCCTGCCATACAAACTGTTCTGTGTGTTGATGTGCTCGTGATGGTGTCAGTTATGCCATGTTATGTAGCAGTTATAACCCATGTGGTCATATGATGTCTATACCACCTACTGTGTTTGTACAGTGTGTAGACAGGGGCTGCTGAACTACACACCTGGAGTACATACTGTTGATTGTTAGGTATCCTGTGGTCCAATGTGTCTTTCCTGTTGTACAATGTGAATGGCTTGGCCTGGATAGCAACAGCTGTGAACCTTTCCAGCCTACTGTATCACTGTAACTGGTCCACTGTAGCATCACTCCATTAATACAGTTGTCAGTGTCTGAACAACTATATGGCATGGCATGTAGAACTGTAATAGTACACTATGAAAGGTTTCCATGTCTGCAAACCTGTGGGTGTTGTTTTACCTATGACCTCTCTATGGGTGTATGTTACAGGCACTGATTGTCACTTGTATGGGTGGCACATACAGTGGCCAGTCATTCAGCGGTCTACTGTAGGCATAGTGGCTGTTCCATATTGTGTGCAGCTACCACTTATGTATCGTACTGTACATATAACTGTGTGTGTATGTGTAGTCACATGTACATGTACACATATATAAATATGTATACGTATATCTGCATATCTGTGTCTGTGTATCTGAAGCCTGGTAATGTTGATGGCTTCCACATAATGCATTCCCCATGGGAGCCAGACTGTACTGCATGATATGTTACCAATACCAGCCTGACATCATACAGGTGGGATGTAATACAGGTAACATTGTGTGCCCATGCTATCACTGGCCCTGGTTATGAGATCTCCAGCACTTGGTAGTGTATTGCAGGGTGGATGTGTTTGGCTGGGGGGTGCCTATTTGTACAACTTGTATAGTGTGTGGTGCCTCTCAACCCCATTAACCTAACATGTATCCTGTTACACTCCTCTCTAACAGCTACATGTGCCTTGCAGTACCAGCACAACTGTGTTGTACCAATGAGTCGGTAGCCATGGGAATCCCATTGAGGTCTGCCACGTGTGTGTATGTGTGCATGTGTGCATATCTGTAGGGTACACCAGTTTGAGTCCACATACTCCTATTACGATACACATTGCCACACAGTAGTGCAGATATTGTTGTTGTTGCCCATAGGTGTGGCAACGCAATGCAACACCCTTCTACGCCTGTGGCATGTGCATCACATGCATATCCCTGTGGTACCACTGTTGTGATATGCAATGGGTTGTTTCTGGGTCGTGGCCAATGTGGGATAGTGGTGTATGTTAGAGTATCAAGATGAGTTCTAGTGTGTACAATATCCAGTGGGGGATGTGGGTGCTGTGTACACTGTCTTTACACCATGGTACACTTGGTATATGACCTACGTACCACTCTCAGGTGGACAATGTCACCATCACCCATGCAGGTAACAGATAACAGGATACAGCCCAGTTACACATGTGCTGTGTGCAGCCTACCTCTAACACATTAGACACATGGACTAGTTAGTTAGCAACTATACAACCAGGTCTCTAAGACATGTGCCTACCTGTTCTCTGTCAGTCAGTGTGTATATGATGGTATGACACACTATGTATTTTCCATATATAAATATTACATCCCCCATTACCATATTGTACATGTCTGTGGATGGTCAGCATGTAGCACTTGACCTGGTACATACCTCACCCTACAGATGGTGTCATGTGTGCAATAACAGCCACACAATTCAGTAGCACTACATACCTGGGTTGGGGTCTAGACACAGTGTTGCCAAGTAAGGATGTGTGTGTATGTGGATGGGTTGACATAAGGGTGCAGATTATACCTGTACCAGCAGGCCACCAGTCAAGATTGCACAGCCAATAACTGTTATACATACCTGTGGCATGTGTGCAAACTGAGTGCCGTAATCGACTCTCTGGCTGACACAAGCATCCTCCAAAAGGGTCTAACAGAGATGGATAACTGGTGCCAGAGCCATGGCCTAAAGCTAAATGCCAAAAAGTGCATAGTCATCCCCTTTGGGAAAAACAAAGTTCCCACAAATTACCACATAGGTGGTAATCCATTAAGTACGGAAGAAGTAATTAGGGACTTGAGGACCGAAGTAGATAGCAATCTCTCCTTTGACAATCACGTTGCCAAAGGGGTTAGAAAGACCTTCTATATAGCCCACCTTATCACGAAAGGGTTCACATCTAGATCAAGAGAGGTCATTGTGCCCCTCTACTCATCACTTATCAGGCCCATAATTGAATACAATGCCCCATTTGGGATGTACCTTACCCGACACCTCCAGCAACTGGAAAGACCCCAAAAGTATCTCACCAAGAGGATCAAGGGGCTCTAACAGATGCCCTATGCAGTTCGGATAAAGAAACTCCAGCTTTACTCAGTTGTGTACCGCCTACTCAGAGGCGATCTGTGTCTGACGTATAAGGCCATGTCCAACCCAGAATTAATGGACATGCTTCACCTCAGGAAATTCAAATCCCTTAGAGCTACACGCTCCAGGGGCTTGAACCTCAGCACAGAAATAAATAGGACATGCTGGAGGGACAGATTCATATCCCAGAGGCTCCCCTCACTCTGGAACAAAAGCCCAATCCATGTTAGGCAGAGCCCCTCACTGACCCTCTTCAAGAGAAATCTTGACAAATGGATGGGAGATCATAAGTTTACCCTTGGGATCTCTTCTGTGTCCCTGCTTGACAGAGGTACAGTAAACTAACATTAAAAGGGCTACCTTCTGTGACCTACTATACAGAGGCACAGTCAACTAATCTAAAAGGGTGGCAAAAGCCAAACACACTCTGGCTAGGCTTATAAATGCCCTAGGGCAGATAGCCTAGTATCAACCTATGAACCTATGAACTGTACACCACATATGTCACGGCCATGGTGTCACCACACTGACATATACTTGTGGAATATGACTGTGGACCATCCTCCTGCTGACACATGTATTCCTACAGCACAGATGGATAACAGTATGGGGATATCAATTGGTGTTACCAACAGCTGAGATGCATCATAGCTGCATGGCTGCACTACCTGACATGCATGCAGTACACATTACCCCTGACTACATTCTACACTGCAGTACATTGCTGCACTCTATCACAGTCACCGTGTGCATCAGAACCATGTTAGTCTGTCCCTGCATAGATGTTATGGATGACAGGGATGTGGCACAGGTATCATCATATGCACAGGGTGTGTGAACTTCATCTTAGCTGCATGGCTACACTACCTGACATGTATGCAGTACACATTACCCCTGACTACATTCTACACTGCAATCCATTGCTGCACTCTATCACAGTCACTGTGTGCATCAGAACCATGTTAGCCTGTCCCTGCATCAATGTTATGGATGACAGAGATGTGGCACAGGTATCATCATATGCACAGGATGTGTGAACATCATCTTACTGCATGGCTACACTACCTGACATATATGCAGTACACATTACCCTTGACTACATTCTACATTGCAGTACATTGCAGCACTCTATCACAGTTACCGTGTGCATCAGAACCATGTTAGCCTGCCCCTGCATCGATGTTATGGATGACAGGGATGTGGCACAGGTATCATCATATGCACAGGGTGTGTTGCAGGTGTGCTAGAGGCCAAGGGTGGTCCAAACTTGTGTCAGCATGTGTGTGGGTGCGGGGTGTAGTTCCTTGATTGGGGCATGGTGATGTGGTGTGTGTCGGTATGGGGTTGCCCAAGGTGTGGTTGCATAGTGTGTGGGTATGCATGCACACAGTTCCGCCATGTGGGTACCCTATACAGGTAATGTTGGACAGCTGCAGACCATACCTGGCAGGGTGTGCAGTTCACTGCCTCGGGCCAAAGACACGCTGACTGTGCCTGCCAGGGGTTCCATGGGCACATGCAGGTACAGACCTTGAGGTGCTACTCTCCCCTGATGATGACATATGTCCACTGGAACCATGTCCCGCCTGGAACTGGCCAGGGCCAAGTGCACAAGGCCTGCTGTAGTGTGGTGTGGACAGCAGCTCCAGTGGTGTTCTGGGGCTGGTACTGCCACTACAAGAGCAACTGTGCATCCTGGCATGCCCACGTTGACCGCCAGCTGCTGGTGTCTCTTGCCTATGTCCAGATGGCCATTGCATGACTCCCACCACATGTTCTAGCACAGACATACCACGGTTGAAGAGGCCAACCATCTCACCCCACCATTTATCCATGAGCTCGGTATATTCACGGAAGGCACCAGCGAGTTCATGGAGGTTGGCACTTACAGCTGTGAAAGCAGATCTCTGCAGCCTCAGGCCCTGTCCGGTGTGCATTTCCATACATGCCTCCATTATGGCCCGAAACATGCTCCTGGTGGAACCAGTTGTGGTGCCTCTGCCAAGGGCATGATGACCTGCGGTCCTCCCACCAGCACCATGGTACATCTGCTGATGTGGTGGCCTTCCAGACATCTGGCTATGCCGACTGTGACCCAACACAGTTGGCATGGACACCACACTTTCCTGGTCATTGCCGCCAAGCACCAACTGTCCCTCTGCTATGGTCACATGTGATGGGGTTTGTAGGGGCACTGTAACTGTGTGCGGGCATGGGGTGGCTAGGAGGGTGATGACACATGTTGGCGCAGTGTCGGCCTCTGACAGACCCACCTTTGCCTCACCTGTACCTTCATCATCATCGGTGACTGTAGGAACACCTACCTCAGTTTGCATGCAGGAGTGACCCTGACCCACCTCGCCACCTGTGGGGGAAACAAATACACACGTTAAGACCTATACAGCATTGCACAACAGTACACACACACTCACACACACTCACACTGACAGCCACCTTACTACCTCATTTTCCCTGAGTTTATAGACAGTCCCACAGTCAGTTACATATGTTCCCCATCCTGCATGGCACTTGCTAATATACATGCATCACAACAGCCCATTAACATATCATTCCTCTCCATGCCTACACGTGTGGTTACCACACCTGACCTGTTTCTCCATCACCTCCCTGACTCGGGTAGAGTAGGTTGTACATGACCTCACTGCTGTCACCCTGCATTACCCTGTGTATGGGCAGTAATGATGTACAAGGCCCCTATATGGTTGGGGTTGCTACATTCACTACATATGTCACACACCAGAGCATCATACTACAGTCTTGCTCAGTCCATGCCACATCTGCTGTACAAGCGACCCATCATGCGGACAACAGTACTTCCTGGATACACTCACTGATGTGCTGTGGTAATTCCCCATTGCATTTGTAGTGCTGCATATGTGGGTAACTGGTTACCTATCTGCTGCTGGCAATATTATGTGTATACCTGGTATGTACTGCACCTCACAATGCATGCTCCATGCTACAGACCTTGTTATGCTATCAGCTGTCCTGTGTTCACATACCTGACAGGTTGTCCTGGTCTCCCATGTCTCACTCCATGTACAGCACAATCCCAAGGGGAAGTACCTCCATGTGGTCAATCCCACAATCACCTGTGCATACATGGACACACACACACACACACACACACACACACACACACACACACACACACACACACACACACACACACACACACACACACACACACACACACACACGTACACACACATCTGACATGCACCGTCCACACTCCACTAGATTGCACTTATGAACACAACCGAGATGCACACACACACACACACACACACACACACACACACACACACCCCCCACACTCCTACATATGGAGTTGCACAACATTTGTACACACAGTCCTCCCATTAGCCTTCTGTCAACATGCATAGGTTCATAGCTTCATAGTTTAGTACTAAGCTAACTGCCCTTGCATGCCATTTTAAGCCTAGCCAATTATCACTTGTGTGACTCAAACCCTGCACCTTGTGTTTGTAAGGCAAACATCTTAGCCATTAAGCCACCCTCTCAATAGCATTACATATGGAGCTCAACAGCATGCAGTGCAACTGTAGTGGCATCATGTTAGCGGCAGTATACATGTGTGTGAGGCATGGGCTTTGTTGGTAGGTGATGGCCCTTCCCCATGTTAACACTGCTCCCATGTACAAAGTGTTACTGTGGACCTGTTTTGCACCCTGCCTTGTACTGTGCACCATACCTCACAGGTGTAGAAACCATTGATGCATCTGTAGTACTGTGTCGATTATGTCAGCTCCAATGCTCACAGCCCCTATGTGTTGTAGCAACTCATACCTGGAATGATATGTGAACAGCTATCAGTTGTGGATGCCTGATGTCTACGTTACAGATCACAACATCAGCAGTGCATGTATGACCAGTACATGACCATTACACTGACAACCAATGTACCTTACCATGGCTTTGAGGGGTGCCCTACACATGTCCCAGACCTCGGCATGGTTGCAAGGTCTACTCATGTGCACATCCCTTGGAGTGCATACACTGCTGTCACGAGTGCTATGGGGTCAGGGTTATGTCTGCAATGTTTACTTAACAAGATTGTGTGCAGCTGCAGCCATGGTGGTGCTGAGTCACACATATCCCTACTGTAGGCCATGTGTCCTGCCACATGTGACATTCCTGTGGACACATTGCACATTGACAGGATGTTAGTTATCTTGCATGTGTCTGTTGTACCCTTCTTATACCCCAGCATGGTCTCTACTGTGATGCAGTACATTTCTCAGGAACAAAACATGAACATGTACAGCATGCAGTATGGGTAGGTGTGTTAGATTTGTGCATGGAGGATATCCCATAGCTATTACATGCCAAGTTTATCATCATGCATGAACACGAACCATAATCACCGGCTACGGGCTGCTGCCATGGTGGTATCCTGTTGGGACCTGCATAGGAGTGCGAGAAAGCTGATGTCAGTGGCAACAGCTGTGGCATTCATAACAGGTGAGTGCAGCATTACATTACATCAATAGTAGAATTACACAATATTACAGCTTATACACAACTGTTTATTACTACTACACAGCAGCAGACTATGTATATGACATTTGAGTTTTGCATGATGTACCTGTACAGATGCAGATGCATACACACGAGTGGGGTACCGATGTGCCCTGGGGTCTTACCTGCACACTCCTCAGCTGGTGTGTTGTTAGCACCCACCTCCAAGATTTGCCCTGCCAGGTGTTGATGCCGCAGGCGGACAGATGCCACAAGGCTGCTGAGAAGCTCCTTCACACGGGTGAGGGGGGATGGGCAGGTTCCCCCCCCTGTTGTGAGGTGGTCCCCCCTTATGGCAGCTGCACGCCGATGTACATGATGAAGCAGGTCAGTGCAATGATGCCGGACCTGCTCATAGCTGCAGTTATGCAGTCCGACATCACTGACCCTGTGGACTAGCTCGTTCCACAAGGCGGTCCTCTCCTGCTGGTCATGGGCTGTCTGGCTAAAAAGCAGTACATAGTGCTTTACCAGGTGGTCGATAATGATCGCTGTTTCAGTGGAGCTGTACATGGGAAGACGACTATGCGACATGTTTCCTGGAAGGCATAAGGATGGAAACAGGTCTGATTCACCCATACAGCAGGGTTACCATAGTTCTTAATACACATATATGTCTCCCCCCACCATATCAGCTACAACAAACTGTTCAAAGACTGCAATTGTTATGTCAGCTGCTTACCTACCATTGGGACATATATTGTATTGTACCAAGCTTTGTGCTGTGTGTATGTGCCACGCTTTGTGCTATGTGTTTGTAGCCATGCTCCCTGTGGGGGCACTTATCTTTGCTGGCCTGTTACAGACTATTTCACCTGAGTGCCATTGTCAGTGCCTATATATATATATATATATATATATATATATATATATATATATATATATATATATATATACCAAAACCAAACTGTAGGTGCGCGTATCCAACCTTGGTGCACGGAAAACACTAAATACTTGATCCAAATCCATTTCCAGCACACTAAACAAAGTGGCACTACAAGAGTAAAAGCCTTTATTGCTTACACAGTCTGCCCTTCTCGTCATCAGTGTGACACTGATGACTCTTTTGTAAGCGAAACCGGTCTGTGGGGCAGACTGTGTAAGCAATAAAGGCTTTTACTCTCATAGTGCCTCTTTTTTTAATGTGCTGGAAGTGGATTTGGATCGTATATATATATATATATATATATATATATATATATATATATATATATATATATATGGGTCCCTATCTAATCGTTGACAATTCATTTCACTGACACTCATTTCGTCAACAGTTCATTTAGTCGACAGAAAGATGTGCCCCCTTCCCCAATGTTGTGCAACCCTGGAGTTGATATATATAGTTAGGGGGTGTGGGGCACAGCCCCCACAATGGGGGTGTGGGAGGCAAGCCCCCAGTTGTGGGGAAGGGGCACATCTTTCTGTCGAAATGAACTGTCGACGAAATGAGTGTCAGTGAAATGAATTGTCGACGGATAGGGACCCATATATATATATATATATATATATATATATATATATATATATATATATTTATATACATCTATGTACAGATATGTGTAGATATATGTTGCATGTTGTTGATATACCTATGTCTATATGTGTCTGTATCTGTAAACATACATGTGTACAGATACAGACACTCATATAGACATAGGTATGTATGTATCTGTACACATACATGTCACATTCCATATCACACAGATATGTGGAGTGCATACAGACATCTGGTCCGCATTCTGTAACTGTATTTCATTCACAGCTGCACTGTTCTACCTTGCTGCAACACAGACAGGTGCCACATGTGAACACAGGCTAACATTAGGGTGGTAACTATGGTGTGAGATTGTTGGTACACCTATTACACACCTATGGCATTTGTGCATGCTACATTACACATTAACATGACTGTCCTGCAAGTGGTGTGCTCTGACACCCATGTGTCTATCATGACGGCAGTACATCCACCAATAGCTATTTTCCACACTAACATACCATATGCAGATATTATGGCTGACATCTTTGTCATTCATTGCTGATCTGCACAGTTGATGGGCATGTCCCACTGCTTACAGGGACAGACAGTTGTTCAGCAGGACATCATTACAGGGACAACTACAGATGGCACATATCAAACATTTTACATCATATATCTTAGTAATCTATACCACATACTACATTAAATTACATACAGTTATGTTTTACATACCTTTTATTGTTTGTACGGGTGTGACGCCTTCCCTGTTGTGGCCTGTAGTTATTTGTTTCCCACTGTGTGAGTTCCGTTTTATAAGTTTCTCTCTCTCTCTCTCTCTGTCTCTCTCCCTCTCCAGTAGAGCAAATGAGTTGGTTTGAATGGATTTCAGCATGGCTTTTGTAGGTGATGCACATGATCAGATGATGGGCTCTGCACCAATCAGTGTGCAACAGTTGCTGACTGCATGCAGCCTGCTGTGTAGTGATTCTGTTGACCATTGTCATGGCAACCCAGTACTATAAATTGCTTAGTCATGTGGGCGTTGTCCCTTCACCTTTCCAGTATAGAGGACATCCTTCCTGTATGTGGGCAGCAGTGTTACAGATGGCAGGTTGCAGTACCTGTTACAGCTGGGCTTGCAGACACAAGACAACTACACAATCTTAAGAAATTCCAGACCTACAGACAGAGTGAGTAGTGTTGTTATGTGCTTTGTATATTGCTGGTCTTGCAGTGTTTGCATGTACATAGTAGTTTAGGATGTAATGCAGTCTGTCTGCATAGCTCTCAACAGTGGGCCTATCCACATGATGGCCAGTGGATTGTCTGTTTGCTTTTGCCTGTGCACCACACAGGTCTTGTCCTAGATATATCCCCAGCAATCTGTCTTTTGCGTGCTATCAGTACATGGCTACTTCCAGTTGTGTTCCTAATGTGTTATTCCTGCATAAGGGTATGTTGCAATGAATCCTGTAACACCAGCAATTTGCATGGTGTGTAACAGCAATATTACGAGTATGGTCCTGTGTTCCTGCCTCTGTGCTCCACATATATGGCTGGCTTTGTCCTGCTGTGATATGGTTAGGGGTTGTTCGGTATTGGTCTGTCATAATTTACTGCTATCATTCCTGCTATCATCCCAGTCATATCGTGGACTCCCACGACATTTGTTGGTCAAGGTCCATACATGTTACAGATGCATAGACATTATCACAGGTAATAAATGTCCCCCTAGGCCTTGACTACAGGGTGTAACTGGTGGCTGCTGAACTACATCTGTTATTGTTTATTGATACCTATCTTGATGGCAAATCCTGTGTACAGTTGTATGAATCGACGGGCTTGGCCTGGACAGCATAGTATGTTATATATCCACACTGTCTGCATCTACTTTTCTGTGTGGGCCTTGCATTCCTCACTGATTAAATAAGTCCAGATCTATGTGCTGTTGGTAATGGCATACATTATTGTAAAATACACCATTAAAGGTTGTCTGTGTATACATATCTGTGTGTCATCTCATGTCCTTTGAATAGTGAGTGGGTCTATGTGTAATTCAGTACTCATGTTCAAGTGTAAATGTCATTTATTAGGTTATACAGCAAAACAATGTTGTTATACCGATTTCACATGGAAAATAGAATGTGCTGCAGTGGGATCCGAACCGAGAATGTGTGCACGTTAGGCAGATGCTCTTCCCACTACACTATTGCAGTTCTGCGTAATTTGCATATTTCTACCTTAATGTAATACCCATGCTCCCTTTCCCTGGCCCCCAAGCTACACGTACACAGCACACATCCATTCTCCAGTTGCTAGCCCCACCTTACCACACCTCCACACATTTCCCTCTCTGCATGTCTCGGTACTCCTCCATTTTACTGTCTCGATGCAACCTTCTGCAGGCTCTTCATCCATTTAGTCCACATACATTCGAGCCTTCCCTTCATCCACCTCCGATACTGGAGGAAACATCATTGTGACCCACAAAGTCTGGTGCGTCCCGGCAGGGATGGACCTGTTGTTGCATCACGAGTAGACTTTGCTGGTCTATGCTGTTTCTCCCACTGGTAGCATCCTGCCAGGGTTTTGAGAAGCAGCAGTTTGCTCACACACCAGACCTGCCTCATCTCCCGCTTCCACGGATGAAACACGCCCCCACGGCATGCCCCGTTTTCCATTCCTCTCATCAGTATTATACAAGATTACTGTTTTCACAGTATGCGTGGACAGGCACTGTTCATTGATACTCATAGACTGCTCGGAATACTGTGACTGAGCACTGTGCACATGTTTGCAGGTATTAATGTACATACTTTTCCTATACTGTTGATTGACTGTGCCGGATGATATGTTTGTGATAACAGCAGCTGATTGTATATCTGCCATGCCTTTGTGGTAATTCACTTGGACTATAGTGTGCAGGGGGGGACCTGGGAGTGCTGATTATGTTGTTACTGACCATGAAGAGGGCTGCAGCATGCCTAAGGCACTGCAGGGGAAGTGTAGGTGGGTATGCGCTGGTGTGCACTAGGATCAGACTCTGACCTCCGGTTATGGTGTCTTACACTGGGTTGGCCTTCACATTGCTTAACCAGTGTGTGCATTGCTTACCACCACCCAAACAGGCATACTCCCACTTGCTGCTGCATACCCCCACACTACTTCATGTACATGTCGGTATTATACATGCTTATGTCAGGTGTACATGTCAGCTATGACTGTTCATGTAGGTTAGTGTAAGGTGAAGTGGGATTCTAGTTTAGCAGTTCTGGATAGGTTACACTCAGGTATTCGGGTTAGGTTTAGTTATGTCATACCTGTGTTGTAGAGTAGATGTGAATAGTGAAGGTGTAGGTGGGTAGGTGGAGGGGGGACATTTTAACTGTTTAGTAGGCTGTTTGACTGGTGCGGGAGCAGTAGTGCAGGTTTGCAGGATGTTGGGATATGTATGCGAGGCAGGACAGGAGGTGTCAGTAGTTGGTGTAGGGGTATGGAGTGTTGGGGGGTGGTGGACTTCACAGGGTGGTGAGCAGGTGGTGATCCAAGTGTGCTTTAGGTTTCACTTCATGTATTATTTACATGTGTAGTCAGGGATAGCTGTGGTAATACACCTGGGTTGGGGGTTCCAGATTCTGCCAAAATAGTTGTGTGAAGGGTGTCACCTACTTGTGACTGTGAATATTGCTATGAATGAAACAGGGGTCGATAGGTAAGTGGTGTTATTGGGCCACACAGAGGGGCTGATAGTAGGGGACATGTCCAGGAATGTGCAGGATGGCTGACGGGAAGGTCAACAGCTGGCCATTTCTTCTACAGCGACAGCTGTGTATATACCCTGCATTTGGGAGTAGGTCTGGGCACTCACATCCCTGAGTGGGGGTGAGGACAGCAATAATACCTTGTGATGCCAATTAGTTCGGCTTACATTCCTACAGTGGGGTGTTACGACCATGTGTTCTTTGGTGTCATTTAGTGGGTTTGCAAAAACACATCTGGTTATTCTGCCCATCACCCTGTAAACTAGACATTGCTGCTGTGGGACTCGTACCGGGTGTGGCTGCTCGTTAGGTGTCGGGTCTGCCCAATGTACACTATTGCTTACATCCCTGGGGCAGTCCACATAGAACCGCTCCAGCCAATACCTGCATGCCTAGGCCCATAATTACATACCCATAGTTCCCCACCCACATCTCCTCTTTGGCACTCTTCCTTACTCCGGGTGCAGGTCGGGTCTGGCCACACCAGTACACATTGCCCATTCCCCACTTCTCAGGAGCCATCACATATATTGTCTCGCCCCATGGATCATCAGGCTTCCCCAACCTTGTAGTCCGAGAACATGCGTGCCCTGCTGTTGGGCATTTGTGTAATGTCTGGAAACCCAAATAAGCATAGAATCTTTGGGTTGTCCCACAACGGACATTCTTGTCTTTGTTTCAGGATTAGTCTTGGTGGGTCTGTCCCACTGGTAGTATCCTGCCTGTAGTCTGGGAAGCGTTTTGTTTACTTTTATTATGTGTTTGTATGTTTCACCTGTCTAGCTGTGGGGGGGGGGGATGATGCTACGTGTTACATGTTTGTTGATTGTTCCCCTCACTCCCATTGGCATGGCCTGTGAACATATGTAATTCTTGCCTGCTGTATCATATCCTAGCTATATAGATATATGTATATATATATATATATATATATATATATATATATATATATATATATATATATATCTGTCTATGTATATATATATATATATATATATATATATATATATATATATATATATCTATAATGACATATGGATGCATGGGTGTCTGCATATGTATATATTTATATGTGGGTATTTATATATATGACTCTCTATTATGTATACATTTGTACTATAGAGAGGGAGAGGTATATCTCCATGTAGTTATGGGTATATATACACACACATACCTCTACATATTTAGCTACATATCCTGTAATTTTGCCTGTTATAGCTGAGTACTGTGTTTCGTGTGCATACCGGCCATCCTTGTGTGCCACGTATGCTTTGCAACACCTACAACTAAATCCGTTAGTGTACACAAAGTCACACATAAAATCTATTGTTAGTACCAGGTAATCATTTGTCCCATGCGGAACAGCCCGAACATTGTGTATACAACTTTCATCTACACCCAGAGTTACATAGGTACCCATGGCTATGTGCATAGACTACGGCATGTGCCTGACCTAGGATACTTGGGTCGAGACAACATTAGGGATGGGTCCCAAGGGGGTGGAGGGAGAGGCTATGTGTGGTGGTGTGGTAGCTACAGGCTGGTAACCAGGGTAGGGATGGTGGCTGCTTGTGTGCAGCTGGAGGGGGGAAGTGGAACTATGGGTAATGAATGTATGGGTCGAGGGATGGCCTTGGTTGGATAGGCCTGTACTGCTCGACCCACCTAGTGGGTGGAGGAGAGGGGGATGTGATGTCAACATGTGAAACATTACAGAGGGATAATTTAAATTCCTATTTCAATGACACACATACAATACAATGAGCTAGGTAGTGTATTGCAGGGTGGACGTGTTTGGCTGGGCGGGGGTATGCCAGTTTGTACGTGATGTATATTGTTTGGGGCCTCTCAAGCCCATTCATGGTGCATGTGGACATATATGTGTCTGTTAATCTACCATTGCTATCTACAGATGTCTGGCCATATATACCTCTGTGGGTATATATATTTGGTGACATATTTCTAACTATGTCCGTATATACCTACAGAGACATATATCTGTGAACATACATGTAACTTGCTGTGCATACGTGGATATATAGATGTTGACATATATATATGTGTAGTGGTCGGCATTTGCATGTATATCTGTGCATATATTTGTATATATATGTATATATCCCTGGATATTATATATATATATATATATATATATATATATATATATATATATATAAAGCTACAACTATCGATATGTTGTATTTGCTTAGATAGTAATATATTTGCACACACATGTCCATCTAGCCTTGAGTATTCATTCTCTGTGCTGTTGCATGACTGGACTGGATGATATGTATCTGACAGCTACTTCATTTGTATCTGTCATGGCTTAGAGGCAAATCCCTTTGTCTATGGTGTGCAGGGTCCTTGGTTTGAGCCCTGCAAGAACTGTTTATTTTGTTGCTGGCCAGAACACAGGCCATTGGGTACAGAGTGATTACGGCACATTAAAACAGTTGTATGCGGGTGTGCGTGGGTTTGCGCGGAGCTAAGCACTGCTAACCCGGGTTACAGATTCTAACACTCAGTTAGCTTCTATTTTGCATATTCTGTTAGATAATGCTTACCCCCACACAAATGCACTCAAACACACTTACTAGTGCTTATATATGCTTACTACTGCTTATTTGTGCTTAAACCTGCCTACTAGTGCCTTATTCCGTCTGACACTGATACGTCACATATGCACATCTTGTGGTACTCCAGTTCATATATTTCTGCTATTTAGTGGGTCTTGCAACAAAAATATTGTTCATAAAGTGCTTTGCCATGTAAAATAGACTGTGCTACAGTGGGACCCAAACCAGGGATGCCTGCTCATTGGTTGGATGCTCATCCTACTACACTATTGCAGTTCTGCTTAATTTGTATATTTTCACCTTAATGTCATACCTATGCTCCCTTTCCCTGGCCCCCAAGCTCCACATACACAGCATCCATCCATTCCCCAGTTGCTAGCCCAGCCATACCACACCTCTACACATTTCCCTCTCTGCGCATGTCGGTACTCCTCCATTATACTGTCTCGTCCCAAGCTTCAGCATGCTCTTCATCCGTGTAGTCCACGTACATATGAGCCTTGCCATGATGGTACTGAGACTGGTGCAAATATCGATGTTACTCACAATTTTTAGTTAGTCCCGCCTGGGACGGACCTGTTGTTATGTCAAGATTAGACTTAGCTGGTCTACACTGTTTCTCCTACTAGTAGCATCCTGCCAGGGGTTCAGGAAGCAGTGGTTTGCTCACACACCGGGCCAAGCTCATCTCCTGGTTCTGCGGAACCAACACCCCAGGTGTGACATTCTATGCATGAAGCACACCCACATGCCCCCATGGCGTGCACCATTATTCATTCTTCTCTTCAGTATTATGCAAGACTACTGTTCTCACAGTATGTTTGGACAGGCACAGTTCATTGATACACATAGACTTCTCAGAATACTGTGATTGAGTGATGTGCATGTTTGCTGGTATTTATCTACATACCTACATACATTTCCTATACTGTTGAATAACTATTCTGGATGATATGTTTGTGATAACAGCAGCTGAATGTGTATCTGCCATGCCTTAGTGGTAACTCACTTAGACTAGTACTGTTTTTTGGTGGGGGGGGGTAGAGTTAGATAAGTAGGTTATGTGTGTGAAGTTAATAAGTTAATATACATTACTTTGCTGTAATTTCTTTCACAGTCATCAACATCCAAGGTGTACTCAAAATGTGGCTATTTATTTGGTATGGGTGATAGTTGGATAGGCAGTATGTGCATGTGAAAAGAAATTCCGTAACTCCCTTTTAAAATTATCACACAAGGCAGAACTATCATCTGCTCATTCTACTGAAACTGCAATAGCAGAATCAGCAGCCTTCTCACTTTCGAAGACGTCAGGCTTTTTTTCAGCTCTTCCTTTCCTGAATTTGAAGCTCCTTTATTACTCCTCTGACTCAGTCATTCTCTCGCTGGCTGGTCATAATCCCATTTACTGCTGGAGTGGCACTTCAAATGAGTTGGGTGAGCTGTCATCTTCAGGTGATTTAGGTTTCTTATTATTTTGCCCCATCTTTATGATAGTGTGAGTAGTGAATGTATGTCACTACAAACGCACACACACACACACACACACACACACACACACACACACACACACACACACACACACACACACACACACACACTCACCTCCCTGATGGATTAACAGTTGATACATTTCACATCCATTTACAGGAGGACTACAGTGTGTGGTTTCTATTGTGAGGTGTGGCCAAAGCCTAAAATTTCCTCCACCTCCAAGTCAGATGAGCTGGTAAATTTGCCACTCATTTCCAATTCTCCCAGCCAACTTCCCATGGACTAGGCCCAGTAATCAAAGTTGGATCACATGGCAAATAAAATCAGTCTTACTTGCAAAATACTGAGGCAGTCTCTCCCACTCACCGAAAATAAAATCCTTGCATGTGGACAGGCAGGTTCATCTGACCAGGAAGAAAAAGCACACCTAACTTTTTAACTTTGTCACAACTGAAAATTGGCCCTTGTGGTCCACCCAAATATCCAGTAAAATAAATACATACATAATAATAGAAATGAAAATATGTACATTTAAAAACATGATTTCTACAGTCATCATATAATTGCATTTTGAGACATTTGCTCAGTGTCTGTGATGTACTTTATGACTCAGGTCCCTTACATTAAGCATTCTTAGTTTTTGTCTAGAATTATTAATAGTCCAACATTCTATGCTCACGCTTCATTTCATAGTCGATTATCTATAACGATATTAATTTTTATTTTCATTGGTCCAGATTTTCAACATGCCATCCACGAGTCCAGCTCATGAAGTATTAACACTGAAGTGATTTTGCAGAACTCATGCAAGATTGTCATACAGCTTCAGTTAAATCACCTTTAGAATAGAATTGCAGTGTGACTTTTGTTGCAGTTTAATATAAAATAAACTTGCTTAAAAAATAGAGAAGTAATTTACAGCCTGAAGTTAAAAGATCAAATGCAACATCTGTTTTACTATTTCTATGAAATTCTATACATATTTTTTATAATTCTGCCCTCATCTTCTAAAATGGGCTTTCTTATTCTAAATTGTGTAGTTTTTACTTTAGTTACATCACTGGACCCATATTTATTAAGTTTAATAAACTAGTGTTTCTGTTTACTGCATGCTGAGCAACAGTCCAATCATTTCATGATTCCATGTCCTCCAGCCCCGCCTTTTGATGCTGTAACAGAGGGAGGAGAGAGTCAGTTCTGTAGTGGTTTGGCATGCTTTCTGTTGTCCGCAGCAGATTTTATTACAAGTAACCAGAATTCAGCTAAATCAGTTACTCAGTCAGACACTAAATCAATAAATAAACACTTATATTCAAGAAGAAGGTAACAAAATGGGATGGAGCAGGATAACATTTTCAGTAAGGTGTATAGTGCCTGGTAAACAGTGTAATAGAACAGATGTAAAAATAATAAAACCATTGTCTACCAAGGGACTGATAGATCATTTTTCGGGAGTAAGCTATGTATGTGTGAATCAAATATATTCTGGATTTGTCTAGAATACCCATTACAAAAAAAGAAAGAAGGAAAGAAAAAAAAGAAAGAGAAATTATAGCAGAGTGAAGTATTTTACAAGTTTTGAAAGTTGGTAAAAACACTTAGCACTGCTGAACAGACAGCAACAGCATGCCTCTCAACTTATGTAGTTGAGTAAGTATTCCGGACAAATCCAAAAATAACGAGAGGACAAAAGTACAAACCAGGGACAGTTTTCAAATATGTCTCTGATTTGCTTTAAAGGGTAATGGAACAGGTTTTGCATCTCTGTGAAATTAACAAATTTAAAAACATCAGTATAACACACATTCTTTCACACTGTAGCAACCATTTGTCTACTATGGAATGATCACTCTACTGTATCTTTATTTTTACAGATGTACAAATTATTCTAAATGTTTTTGGCACTAATTCCTTGTGGTATAACAGACAAACACACTGTATAGTAGGGCTGTCATTGTGGTGATTCACACATTGATAGTTTTCTCCCTAAAATCCCTTGGTAGACAATGATTTATTAGTTTTACATTTGTTTCATTACACCGTATGTTAAGCACTATACAACTCCCTAAAAATCTTATTTTGTTCCATATTACTTTTGTTGCCTTTCACTTGAATATATCTGCATTTATTTATTTATTATCTGATTGAATGAGTCACTGTGCTGCATTCTGGTTACTTTGTAATAAAATCAGCTGCAGACTACAGAAACCATGCCAACCCACTACAAAACTGTTTCTCCCCCTCTATTACATCATCAGAAGGCAGTACTGGGTGATGTGGAATCAGGAAGTAGTTGCTCAACTGTTCAGCATACAGTAAACGGAGCACCAGTTTATTAAATTTAATAATTATAATTACTGTGGTGGTGGTGCTGCGGTAGCGTTGTCGCCTCTCAGCAAGACGTTGTGCCATTCGATTCTCAGCTAGAGCGTCTTCTGTGTGGAGACATGCATGAATGGGCGTACCTTCGTTGAAGGTTGTGCATCAGGGCTGGCAAACTCAGCACATAAAAAATCTACTGCCAATCATTAGCGGACCGGAGTTCCTCTGTGGCGACCCCTGACCGGGAAAAGCCGAAAGACACAAACAAACATTCAACATTAAAATTGTGTTTTGAAAAAAAAAAAATAATAATTATAGGTCCACTGAAATAACAAAAATAAAAATGAACACATTTTAGAATAAGAAAGACTACTTTGTAAGATAACAAAACGAAATGGTAAAAAAAATTGCAGTTGATCTTTAAGAATATATTCAGTCTTGCCAACCAGGCTTATAACTTTCCTGTTTTCTGGTATTTTGACATAAAAGCTAAAAATTAATAAAATCCCATTTTTGTCAGATTGTGTCATAAATTTCCAACTGAATTCTGCTTATTTTCAATATCTCAGAGCATGTTTCGGTGTGTTTCACGTTTTGCAAAACTTACAGAATGCAGAAAATGTGTCTGTTAGCTAAACTACTTTGATTTTATGATACATAAAAGTACAAGTACCCATTTCACAAAGCAATAAGGCATGAGGAACCATTTATGACACAGATATTACTGCATGCACACCCAAGAGTGCACAGCCCTTCATCTTTTGAGTTTATATCTCACAATTACATTTGACATGAGGTCTAGCTATATCATGCTTGCTCCCCTGGGCATTAATGTTTATTTAAAAAAGTAGATCATTTGTAATATTTCTGACCAGAAAGAGAAGGTTTTATTACATTTACAAAGTTCTGTTCCACTAAACAATTTAATTCACATCCATTTATGAAGGTATGCAGACATAATGATTCTGATTCTCACAATTACCTGCTAACAAGAAGGTTCACAATTTCTGTATCTGTGTGCAGTTGCTTGCTATTTCAAAGCAAAACCACCAGTATTTTACTGGTGCTATAATCTAATACTGACTTTAAAATCAGAAGTTGAGGTGGTTTGCAGCCATTTTAATGCTTATTATAGCATCTGTCTTCCACAAACTCTGATTGTGAAATGCAACATGGAGGAGAGGTGCTGCATTCCTCAGATTCAGTCCCTTGGATGAAATGTTGACTTGATGCTTTAATCTCACCTGACTGAGCTTGTGGTGATTCAGGTGGCTTTCAAAGTCTGAATTATACTTATTGATGAAGAGTATTGGTTTCTGATAGTGCCCTATCCAAGATTACCCCAAATACTATATAAATACCACCCACAGTCCTGCTTTCTCCCCAAAAAAGAACTGTCAGCTTAGTATGGTATCTGCCTTGGCAAAAAATGGAATAAACACATTTCAGTAGTCTCCACCTATGATGTGATTTGTGAGATATTAGAATCATACAGTGGTATGCTATTGATGCAATTTGTGAGGTTATTGCAGGCATACATTCCACACATCTTTAGTGCAGTTTGTGAGATATTGCAGTCATGCATTGAATATTACATTGATGTTATTTTTTTAGGTATATCTCATACAATACACATGGCATTGATGCATTTTTACATATTATAGTTGTACAGTGTCTGTAGCACTGATACAGTAATTGTGAGATATAGATGCACAATATGTGGCACTGATGCATTTTGTGAGTATTACTGTTTCACAATACACTTGGCATCAGTGCAGTTTGATATCACAATATGTTCCACGTGGCATTATTGCAATTTGTGAACTATTGCACTAATACAATGCATTTGACTCTGATGTAATTTGAGACATTATAATCATAGAGTGTACATGACGTCAATGGGATTTGTGATATATTGCAATCATAGATTGCATGTGGTAGTAATGTGATTTGAGAGACTTTGCAGTTTGGCATTACTGTGCTTTTGCGATATTGCAGTCATACAGTGTATGTAGCACTGATGTACTTTTTGTGGTGTTACAATCATACAGTACACATGGGCATGTTTTGATGCTAGTCATCATTTGTTTCTGTAGCATAAGATGTATCTATTGTAACAACTTTGTATCTAGTTCATCTTTGCTACTTTGTATCTCTAAAACAGATTCAGAGCCATCAGATAAAGTAATACCTGGAATCACAATGAAGTATTTGTCCTGACAGTGAATATCAGCAGTGATTTCATTTCAATTTTACTTTAGTTTATTAATTTGTTAACTGGGTAAGTGAACTCGGCTATTTTCGATCATTTTCAGCTACATCCTGAAACACAAGAGCAGGGGCAAATGCAATCTTTAAGGACAGTGTAATGTAGTCAGTCAATTAGGGGTTGAGAAGGACAGAAACCAGAGTACCCTGAGAAAACCCATGCAGACATAGGAAGAGCATATAAACTTTACACAGGCAGTGAGTGAATGAATATCAGGATAAACCCTGGAATTTGAAGCTGTGAGGTAGCAGAGTTCTTAATCATTGGACCACCATTCTATATAAGGATAACTTTCTATAGGAACATGCTAGATTATTCATCCATATTCTGTGTAGCATTGACCAGGACTTAAAAGGATGTAAAGGGACCTCACTGTGGAAACAGCTCTAAAGAACTTCACAAATGCTGCAATAAACACACACTCTAATATTTGCAAACTAACTAAAGACTGAAACATCAGTGTGGAAATTATTTTTAAAACAAAAGTGCTTCAATGAGTTGTAAATATATGTTGATGTATTTTCCTCATATTACATAATATGCATTTGTATGTTATACATTTTTATTCTGTAAATATAAACAACGCAATGATTCTGTAAGAAATGTACACTTCTGTGGAATATCTAATAATGGTCCAGTACTCAGTGCTAGAAATTGACCAGTCTTGGAGTTCTGTATGCCTTGGAAGAATTATTTATTGATAGACTTTTTGCTTACATTACAGAAAAACTTAGAATTCTTATATTAGTTGGTTAAGCTATTAAACTGTTTCACATGACTGGACTGTGTAATGTGTTAATTTTCAGAGAGCATCAATGTTTAGCATTCTTTGACAAGACATCATGTTCATCTGGATCTGTTCAATAACCAGTCAGCCTATTAATTATGATTGTTTCCCATCTGATCTTTTTATACAAAAGTGAACTCATTAAATTATTAATTTTCAAGTACCTACTTTATCCTATTAGGGTCATGGCCGAGGTTTTATATTTTTAAATTGAAGAATGAATATTGACAAATGAGCAATTCTTACACCATAATTATGTTTTTTTTTTTTTTTTTTTGAGTAACCTGGTGCCTTTTCCCTGACTATTTTATGTCCTGGTGCAGTGTGTGGTTTGACATGTTATGTTTTAAAACACAATCGCCATTTTCCATGCATGTTCATTTTAAGATGACAAACTGTACACACTATAGATAACCTATACATCAGTTTGTGTTTATAGCCAAATATGATTCCTAGATCCTGGCAAAAGAAGCAAGGTATTGGGAGCAGATAATTAGAGAGGGAAAGGTATAGAATGGGAAGATGACAATAATTTATTTAGACTGCAGGCTAGAGATTGCCTTCTCTATCAAGGAATGGCATCAGAGTATAGGCAAAGAGAAAGAATTAGGGGGATCCCAAGCAAAAGACCAGTGCTGGTAGAGGTTTTAATAGAATCTAGAACATAATCTGCAGTTAAAAAAGGAATAATTAGTAGGGCATATAAAATATTGCATGATAACTATAAGAATCAATCAGTGGAGGTTAGAAAGGATTGGGAAGAGAAACTGGATACACAATTCACAAAGAAACAATGAGTGGGGGATATATGTATGTGTAGAAGATTTTTGATCTTTGCTTGGAGGTGTTTACATAGGCATTTGCAGACTCCAAAGAATTTTTCCTCAGGTAGATAGCAAATGTTGGAGATGTGATAGGGAAGAAAGAGGTAAATGGGAACATAATTTCTGGGAGTGTAATGAGTTGGCAGACTTTAAATATTCCCTGCAGACTACTCTGTCAGAGATACTGGGTGAGCAAATTAGTGTAACTAAGGAAATTATTTTTTGAGCTATGATACAAAATCGGAATTGCATAGATATAGTAAGGCCTTGCTGAGTCCAATTATGGTGGCTGCTAAAAAAGTAGTTGCTAGAAAATGGAAATCAAGGTCTAAACCAACTGTAGCCACCAAACCATGATGCAGAAGCCAAAAAGATATTTTATTGAAGACAAAAGTTCAAATCAAATAAACTGTGTTGATCTATGTCAAACTTCTTCAGACAAACAGCAGCAATGATGTCATTTCCTTATATAATTTCAAATTGTCAGCTGATAAACAATCTAATGATGTCATTTCCTTTTCACATATTGGTTATCAGTAATGCGCCATCTACTGGTTGGTTACCAAAATAACTGGATGTTTTTACAAAATTCATTAAAAAATTCATTAAAAAGAGCACAAAAATTCATTTAACAAAATTCTAATAATAATATTCTGAAAAATGTATATAAAATATATTTTTTTAAAATTTTGTATAAACATTAGTAAAATCTAATTACACTAATATATTAATATTAATACTGTACTAGAAGCAATGAATATAGTAACAGAGAGAAAACAACTGGAATTTCAGCTCTATAGAAAAGGGTAGGAGCAAATTTCATAGAGAAAAATGGGAATTGTGGGAACGACACAGCCAAAGGAGGAATGAGATTTAAAAGAATGCAGGATATGAATGAGCTATGTAATGTCTGACCAATAATGACTGGATAGATTATAAATGATGTATAGTATTTGCAACTAAAATTATGTCAATATGTCTTGTGATGTATAATGTTTGAAACTAAAATTATATCACTATGGTTTGTTTTCATTTATATAAATATATGATTGCCTGTCATACATTATAAATTTAATATAGATGTTTCTTTTAAAGAAAAAAAAAGTTTTTGCTTTGTCAGAAAATCTGTTTTTTCACAAGCTAGGTTTTTAAGTCGACTTGGAAAAGTAATCTCTCATTCCTATGTCACATGGATAATTTAATAAAGATGTTTTTGTTTTAAAAAATTATGATTGCTAGCTCCAGCTTGTTCAGAATTACTTATTTCTTCAAACTGAACTTTCCTAATTCTAAGGAGAAGAAGAAGAGTTAACTGATATTTAAAGGTAGTAATGATAAAAACTGGTTGTGAATTTTTTTTTAGTTAATATAATTTTGGAACAAATCCAGATCTGCATGGTTCTTCAGAGACTTTGATTCTACTTACCTGGATAGAAATGTAGTAGTAGTGGGTACACAGTTAATGACAACATGTTACAATACTACGCTCCAAACATGCGATGCAGCATAGACATTTTCTATAAATGTGCAGTCTTTCTTTCTGCTTAGCCTTAAGAAAGGATGAAAAAAGTACTGTTTTATACTACTGTTTAAATTCCATGCCTATATATATATATAAATTGCCTTCTTTAGTAGGGAGCTATCCACAGCTCACCCATATTGTCATTAGAAATCATTATCTCTGCAAGTATAGACACAGTGACAGGAGCACAGAATGCAGTTAGCTTTCAAAGTTAAGGTGCTGGGAAAGCTCTCAGCAATTATAACAAAAACACCCCAAAACAATAACAGAACTAATTTATTAAGTGATTTCATCCTCCAAAAATTCAGGACTTTATCAGAATAACAATATAGTACACTTCTTCAAACAGAAAGAAACTGGTTAGGGATAGGACAGAAGGAATGCCGACAAAGTTTATAATATATCTTATATTGATTCAAATGATATAAGCTTGGCTATGGGTCATGATCAAGAACAGTCTGTGAGCAATACCTCTGAGTTTTTTCGGAGGGATGCATCTCTGAGAGACTCTCAGAGAGTGGAGAACCAAGCATCCTCATCAACCACATTCAGCATGCACCAGAACAATATGGAATTCCAGTGAATCAATGAACAGACTGAAGAAAGCATCAATCAAAACAAATGAGGGACAGCTTCAGTTTTAGAACAACCTGATAATGATGTAGATGTTATTCAGTTATATGTAAAATGATATTTCAGATGTTCATGTCAGTCTGTTTAAACATGGTTTTACCTTTATAGTAACAAGGAGGCTAAATTATACGTGTGATTATTGAATTGAAAGCTTTTATCAGAAGATTAAATTTTAATTTCTAGTTTAATTACCACAGTTTGTGTTTAACTGCAAATAATAAGTTAAGGAGATCTTCTGTGTGGAATCCTGTTTGAAATCATCACTTGGTTTGGTTTGAAAAAATGATTTATGCTGATACTAGAAGTTTGGTTAAAAATGAGCCCATATTTTATAATTTTATAAATTTTCCTGCAGGAGAAAGAGACACCCTATATCAGTTAAATAATTACAAGGATTTAAGGACAATGGAAACTGATAAAAGAGGGGGGAATTGTAAGCATTAATTCAATTGATTATTTTTGTAAGATGCTGAATAGGTTGCACAATGATGTTTTCTACTAGGTAACTTCTATTAATAAAATTCATTATTTTTATAAAGTCATTGATTGCAGTTTGAACTATTTGTTAATTGACATTGACATTGAAAAACAGCAGCATCGGTTATAAATCCTAGAATGCTCATAATTTTCAGGATTCCCAAAAATACATAAGAATATGATTGGTCCATCCCTGAGACCTATTATTTCTGTGTGCATGTGTGTGTGTGTGTGTGTGTGTGTGTGTGTGTGTGTGTGTGTGTGTGTGTGTGTGTATGGGGGGGGTAAAACAGAACACCTGATTTCCAAAGGTGCTTAGGGATTCTTGGGATTTCATGGATAGGATTAGAACAGTAGAATATGAGTTCAATTACTTGCTGGTCTCTGGTGATAGAACAATGTCATTACTGTGATACCTCAGAATATTGATATTCAATGGCTCAGCAATTTACTAGTGGAAATTTCTGACTTGAGTGGTCAGGATATTAATGTTATTTATATCTTTATGGAGTTGATACTGAAAAATATTTGTTTTCACATTTGAGGGAGAATACATTAAACAACTTTCTGGGATGGCCATGGGGGTACTATTCACACCCATTTTTGCCAATCTGGCATTATATTTCTAGGCGCATATTTTTGTGAATGAATGTCAGTGTTGGTCTTTTCTGAAGCTTTCCTTAAGTATTTGGATGACATTTTTATAATCTGAACTGGCAATCAGGAGAGTTTAGATTTTTTTTAATATTTGAATACTACATCTGATCTTTAAAATATCTTTTTACAGTAGATTTTATTGAACTTAATTTTCTGGACATTCTTTTATATAAAAACAAGGAATGTTTGATGTATGAGTCAACCATTGATAGGAGATCCACATTTTCAAATCAATATTTTTATTTTGACAATAGTCATAAGTACAGACAAAAGAAAAGTGATAATTAATGGGCTAAGGATATTATTTTTGTATTTCATAAATGCAAAAAAGAGGATTATTTTAGTGCTGTGGAACAGTGTAAGACAGTTTAAATTTTTTTTTCAGGATATAAAATAAATGAAGATAAAACAAAGCTTATAGTCGTATGTCTCCTAAGGATATTATTTTTGTATTTCATAAATTCATAAAAAGAGGGTTATTTTAGTGCTGTGCAACAGTCTAAGAGAGTTTCAGTTTTTTTCAGGATATAAAATAAATGAAGATAAAACAAAGGTTATAGAAGACTTCTGCTATGGCAGCTCACTGAACAGCAAGGAAAACGTGCTGCTCCCTAACCACTTAAAATACATGAAAAAAGAAATAAAACTGAAGTAGGGAATAAATGCAGAGTGATTCCTGACTAATGTAACTAGCCAAAGAAGCTTTGAATGTCTAAGAAAAATAAAAAGAAAAGTGGACTGAAAAAAGAAGAAGCTGTGATAACCGCTGAGATGACAGCAACAATTGACATGAGCAGCCAATAATGCTGCATACAATTTGACAAGAAATCCAGCAACATGCTATAACGTTGTTTGCTATAACTTATAAGGCTATATCCCAGGATTATGTATTCCTGCTTGTGTGTATGTTTTTAGTACCTGCATATAAGTTATTAACTGCTTATGGTCACATCTGATGCTAAATGCGATAATATAACATTAGTTGTACTGCACTCTGTGCAAGAGGATTACAGAGTGGTCTCGCTCAGGGCTCTGCAGGTACGGCAATACCCTACCCTTATAAAAGCAGCACTCCATTGTATAGTGCTCCACAAGACCAGAGTGCAGTCTGGAACAGCTTTGTGCTGACCGCCATGTCCCATATACTGACCTACCTCAGTTCAACTGAAGCTAGGTACTTTCATTATAGAGCCGTAGTGTGCAAATGCCTGTTATCTGCCTTCATGGTTTAAAACCGGTTTTGTACAGTTTATCTTTTCTTTATATGGACTCCTTTTCCTGTCCTAGTTGAAGGGTAATACGAGAAATGTAAAGTGCTAGCATCACTGCTGTAGCCTTTTACACAAGTTATTTTTTGCTTACTTTCCTGATAGTTAACTGTATCTGCCGCACGTTGTTTGAGCTACAGGATATGCCAGAAGTGACATGCTCGTAATCTGCCCAGTTACTATGGTGCATACAGCCTGTATGCAGACCATATTTTCTACTGTCAAACACAAATCCCCTGAATCTGGATAGAGTATCCAACGATAAAAGTATAATGTTCCAAAAAGCCAGCAACTTGTTGGAATACACACGGCAAAACAACACTTTAATAAAAAATAATAAAAATATAAAACATGTGAGCGCTTTCATAGAGTCCTCTCTGCTTCCTCAGACATACTACAGTAACTGCTGCTCTTGTTTAAATAGTGATACATCTAGGTCATATCCAATCAGTTGACAGTATCTTGATTGAATAAATAAAAGTTTAAAAGGCATACACTGTATAAACGCTATTTAAACAATCAAATCATATAAATAATGGGCTAAAATTGTGTGTAAAAACTATAAAAGCATGCTCTGTAGAATTAGATAGTAATAAAACTGTGAAATATATGTATAAATATTAAAAGATGTGACCAAACATAATAATCAATGTTTCAAAGCCCTGTTCCTGAGAAAAGGTTTCAGTGAAACCTTACTATTTAGTCCAGGTGGTCTGTCAGCCTGAAATCTAATTATCCATTCTTGCTCTGAGGCTTCGGTCTTGTTCATGTTCCCACCTCTTTTATTATCTTGTATAATGTGTAACACTAGAAATTTGAAGGTGTGTGTGGCTCCCTCCTTTATAACATGCATCGCTAACGCATTTGTCTCTTTTTTATTTTTAATGTCTCTTACATGTTCTAGGACTCCATCTTTGAGCAGCCGATTAGTTTTGCCTATATAGTAGGCTGGGCATTTTGTACAGAGACCAAAGTATACAACATTCTTACTATGACAGTCTGTATAAAAGCGTGTATCAATGCTGAACTTTCTAGTCGGGTGTGTATACTGCCCCCTCCAAATATGAAGGGGCAGGCTGTACACCTTCTACATGGATAGGTACCTAGCCTATCAGACCTTGTATAGTGGTCTCCATCTAACTTCTTATAGCACAACTGTCTTTTAATGACATGCTGTTTTTAAAGGTAAACGATGGTATAGCCCCTAAAACACCTTCTAGTTCATCCACATTTAACAATATGCCCCAATTATTTTTAATTATATCACAGACTGTACTGATATTACTTGCAAATGTTAATGGAATATGTAATACATCATTCTCTAGATTCCTGGTTACTGTGGTACTGGTGGCATAGTTACTTTGGTTATCCTGGTTGGTTCTCGTGCTATCATAATAGGGCTTGTACCTCTCTCTTCTCTCATTCCAAGCCACTTTAATTTTTTTGTCTATATCTCTGGCTTTATATCCCCTTTCAATAAATCCATGTTTTAACAGGGTAAGTGCCTGAGACAAACTGTCATCATCATTATATAGTCTCATGCATCTATCTGTCCTTTGATCACAATGATTTTAGTGTAGTTAGGATGCATACTACTACTATGTAGAACGTTATTATTTCTAATGGGTTTCCTGTATATGGAGGTATGAACATAATTGAGTGTGTCACTTGTAACCTTTACATCTAAAAACTCTATTTCTCTATTTGAGTATTTGTATGTGAAATTCAAAAAGGGAGTAATGGCATTAATGAAATTTAAAAATTGCTGCAAATTGTCTTTGTTATCATACCACAAAAGAAAAATATTGTCAACAGAACACTTGTACCATATAATAGACTTAGCAAAATCATTACCTGTCAAAATATTCTCAGTTTCCCATTGTACAAGTGCTAGGTTGGGATAGCTATTGGCACAGGCAGTGCCCAGGGCCATTCCACCATTCTGTATATCAAACTTTTCGCCAAATATAAAGATATTATTTTCTAGAATGATTTCAAGTAAGGTACAAATAAGTCGAATGTTGGTATTTTCTATCCCTTTTCTACTAAGTAGTTCCCTTACATTATCTATACCCCAAGAATGGGGAATAACTGTGAAAAGGGACTCTACATCGAGAGTAACAAGCCAACATTGGTCATCTATACCCTCCAAACATACACTTAGATCTCTCAAAAAATCTTTAGTGTCCAATAAGACAGCAGTACATTCCTTAAATATAGGATGCAGGTTTTTCTCAGCATATATTGACAGTGGTTCTGTCACCCACCCCGACTAGATGCTATAAGTCGCATGGGTGGACTTTTTATGTTTTTATGAACTTTTGGTAGACCATACATAATTGGAGTCAATGGATACTCTATACTGAAGTATTCAAAAAGTGGCTCAGAAATCATGCCTGTTATTAACATATCAAACAAAAAAACTTGCATTCTACCCGTAATGGCTTTAACATGAGTTGCAGAAATCTCACAATAGGTATCTGTGTTTCTGATGAAGTCTGGGAGGTGCCTGGATGAAAATGCATGTTTTGTGGAGCGTTAAGTTGTATGTACCAGCCAATAAAGAGTGGAGTTTTTCGAAATCCAGTCTGTTTTGTTCATTAGTTCTCACTATTATAACAGAGAAGGCCATTTTTCTCTGTGATATGTACCCTGGTACCTGTGTTGTTTGTTGATATAGATGTTTTGAGATTCTGTTATCTACACTGATGTCTATGACATTTTGCTGTATTGGCTACTGTGCTATTTGCTGAATTTAGCTGCCTGTTTTTTTATGTATTATTCTATAGCTGCTAAGAACACTTTATGCACTAGAATCATGAGACCTATTACACTGCTCTACAAAAGGTGTTATTTTGTTTAGCTTCTCTACTGCCTCTTTTTCTCTCTTTCTCTACACTCCCTGTTCTCTCTGTATTACTGGCATCTGTATGTTTTTTTTATCTTTTGTTTCACCTCCCTGCTTAACTAACCCCTGTTTTGTTCTGCTCTTCTCTCTACAGCTGCACGTGTAATCAACCTTTCCCACTATGGTCCAGGACATAACCCCTAAAGGACTTCCATTATGGGACACTACCACAACCTTCTAAGGAACTTCCAAACTATAGCCCCATCAGGATTAAAAATATAAAGTGTATGTACTGCAATCTTTTACTGTGTCTGTGCTTTACCCTGCACTTGCCAAGCAGCCTACAGCAATCCTTAATTCCCTTACCCCCTATGCTACCTCATATATATTTTACCACTAGGTGGCACTGCTCTCCCACTTACTAATTAAGCTCTCCTAAATCTATTTTCCTTCTCTCCCAAGCTATCCCCCACTCCCATTTATACTTGCCCCACTGGCCTGCTTTGACTTGCCTTGAGCTGCATTTCACCACCTTACTCCCCTCAGCCTCATTTTCCCCTGCTGTCCATGTACTTCATTCACAAAGCACACTTTTCTGCTTCAGTTGGCTGATTGGTTTCAGCCAGCCACCTTCTCTTTAGCTCTTTCTGCTCCATTCGCCCTATGGGCTCACTCAACTCCCCTACCCTGCCCCCAATTACCACCCGCCCCCACTACTCCTACCTTTATTGGAACCCTAAACTCTTCCCTTTCTCTATCATTCAATCACCTTCTCCACAGCCCCACCCCCTTTTCTCTCTATCAATCAATCACCTCTTCTACAGCCCCTCCTGCCTTTCCTCCACCTGCCTATCTCAGTCACTCCTCCTCTCCCACCTAACTCCCTAACTCATCTCCCACTACTATATCTTTACACTTATCCACCATGCCTGGACTCCTACCTCAAACCATTCTCACCCCAACTATTTGCATTTTAGTCTTACTCCCTTTATATCTTACCGCCTCCTACACCCACAAGCTACTCCACCCACCCTTCCTATCCTATCCCCCCACCCTCAACCTCCTTTCTTATCACTCAAAAGCACACTTCTACAGCATATCTGCTTCACTAGTTCAACTGAACCCACTCCGCTACTTCAAAATAAAATTATTTCCCCTCTCAACTAAGTCCTACACACCTAAGCTAATACTGTACTTCCCACATCTACTAAACACCCAATCAAAAATACTACTACCTTTCCTCAACTACCTCTGCTTAGCTGGAGACATATATCCAAATCCTGGACTAAACACTACCTGTACTGCTAATCTCCCCACCTCAAACTATAAAGTTAACCATAAATACCTCAAATTCTTCACCATTAATGCACAAAGTTTAAGAAATAAAGTAACCCAGTTCCACGCCTGGTTGGACTACAACCAACCCTACATTGTAGCCATTTCAGAAACATGGCTAAAACCTCACATTAGTGACTCTGAAATCCTCCCTCCTGAATTCCAATACCTCAGACATGACTGCCCAAACAGAAAAGGTGGTGGGGTAGCCTTAATCTACTCTAACCTACTATCCATCACTCCATACCCTAATCCTATCCCCACATTCAGTAATGTAGAACTAGTAACAAGCCTGCTAAAAGTAAATAACCACAAAAGCATTTATATCATTGCTGTCTATATCCCTCCTGGTAATAACACCACTACTCTGGATGACATACTCCACTGGACCTCGACCAATATTAAGCATGAGACCTATATACTTGAAGATGTAAACATTGCTTGGAATAAAATCAATAACACCATTCCCACCATATCCATCAATCTATTTAACTATACACAAATTACTAACTCCATCACCAGGCCCAATAAAACAACCCCCCCAGGTACCACACTAGACTGGATCCTAGCTTCCCATCCCAATAAAATCTTAAACTCTGGCATCACACCCGACCCTATAGGAGACCACTTGCCAGCATTTATCCACCGAGCTACCCACTCCTCTCCTCACCTACACCAAGTCATCCACACATGTAACCTCACAAACTTTGACCCATCTACCTTCTCTGACTCCCTGAAACAAACAAATTGGAACCCACTGAAAATCCTTCCACTAGATAATGCCGTAGAATTTTTCAACTGCTCCTTCTTAAACATCTACTCCCTAGCGCCACCAAGAACAAAAAGAGTAAAAAACCAAATCCACCCCTTGGCTAAAAAATGATACCAAAAAACTTATACTACAAAGAGACAAATCCTGGAAACATACCATCAAAACAAGCAGCCTGAAACCTTTCCTAAATATAAACAACTCTGCAACCTTGCTAAAAAACAAATCATCAGAGACCAAAAAGTCCTACTGTATTAAACTCCAATCTAACCAATCTAACAGCCCAAAACAGTTCTGGAACTCCATTAATTCTCTTCTCAACCCATGTACCAAAAGCAACCCCTGCCCTGACACCAGCAAATCTGACCCTGAAATAGCCTGTCTATTCAACTCCTTCTTCACTAACTCCATAGCTGAATTTACCAAAACCTTTCCTAACAATAATACCTCCCCTTAATTCACCCTTTCATCACCACCACCACCTACAACACCCTCCACCCCCAACTCTCCACCTATATTCAACCTTAAACCCATCTCAACATCCTATATAAAAAAATTACTCTCCAAATTAAAACCTTGCTCCAATGCCCCTGACAATATCCCATCCTCCTTCCTAAAAATATCCACAGATGGTATCGGTCTTCCCATTAGCATCCTTATCAGTAGATCCATGCTAGACTCTTATGTTCCAAAACTATGGTGCACTGCCTTCATTCTACCTCTCCATAAAGGAGGCAAAAATAATAACAGCTCCAACTTCTGCCCAATAGCCATGCTCTCTCCAGTTTCCAAAATACTAGAAAAATGCATTCACATTCAGCTCATGCCATTCTTAGCCAATAACCAACTAATCACTCCAACCCAACACAGCTTCCATCCAGGCCCTAGTACAAACACTGTACTTCTCTCCTTCCTAGAGACAATAAATCTTGCCCACGACTCTGGAAAAATAGTTTCAACTGTTCTTCAAGATCTGTCCAAGGCATTCAATACCATCTCCTATACCCATCTCCTAAACCATCTCTCCGACCTTAATCTCTTCCAGAATACCTTATCCTGGTTCTCTAGCTACCTCTCCAATAGATCTCAAGCTGTGAAATGGGGGGCAGTCACCTTAACCTTCCTTCCCACCCCCACTGAGGTTCCCCAGGGATCCATACTCGGTCCAATGCCATTTAACATCTTTATTAACAATTTCCACAAAGCCATACCCAATACCAAAATTGTACAATATGCAGACAATTCCACATTTATCTGCAGTGCCACCAACCTCACAGAACTTCAGACACTGACCCAAGCTGCTTTCTCCACCACTGAAAACTGGATGCTTCAGAATCACCTCTCACTAAATGCCAATAAATCCAAAATACTATTATTCTCTCCCTCAAAAGCTTCCCCTCCTGATAAAAACTCATTCCAAAACAACTCCACTGTAGAGTTTGTTCCCTTTGCCAAACTACTTGGGGTCACTATTGATGAACACCTGAAATTTGACACTCACATCCAGCAAAACATTAAGAAAACCCATATAAAACTTGGTATGCTATGCAGGAACATCCAATTTCTCTCTCCTTCTACCAGACAAATGCTTGCCACTACCTGTCTACTCCCCTCACTAATGTATGGTGCTCCTCTATTAACTAACTTACCTGCCACACTCACTTCAGAATTGGAAGTCTGTTATAATAAGATTTCTAAATTTGTCACCAAAGCCAAATACTCCTCCCATCACTGTATTGCCCTTAATTTGTTACACTGGCTTGAACTCTCCAGCCATCTGTACTATCTTCAGATTAACACAGCCCACAAATTAATCTTTCAACCCTCTAAGTGCCCTGCTCTATGCAACATCCTTCTCCCCTACACCCCTCAAAGAACTCTCAGATCTACTCACCAAAACCTAATCTGTGTCTGAAAACCCAATCGCCCAGCTGGTCAACTCCTGCTATCCTTTTCCTTAGCAAAAAAAAAAAATGGAATTCTCTTCCTTCCTCTCTAAGGACCTGTGCAAACTTTGAAAACTTTAAATCTCAGTTACCTTCCTACCTTTACTCTAACAGAAAATGCAACTGCATTCTCCCCACCTAGTCGTATAATTCTCTCTGCATCTCTAAACCCATCTCCAGCTATGATTAATAGCCTCTCTAGCTATGATCTATAGGCAACCACAAATATGTACATATTGTAAATATCAAATTTGTACCATGTGCCTAAGAATTTACACCTGTTCTCTAACATGAAATGTAACTGTAAATTGCTCATTAATAATATTGTGTCTGTATCTAAAGGAAATGTACCTAAGAAATTACACCTGCTCTCCAGCATGAAACATAATTGTAAATTGTTCTTCTTTTTAAATTGTATCTGTATCTAAACTATTTTTAACATGGAGCTTTTCTCTCCGGGCCTCCACTGGAAACGGGCTCTCTGAGCCCAGTGGACCTCCCCGGTCATCAAACTGGAAATAAATAAATAATAAGTGAAATAGGCCCAACAGGAAAAAAACTCAATGATCATGAAAACAGAATGGAGGAGGTAGAAGGAGTGCAGAATGAGAATGCAGTGGCCATCCAGCACACCACTGACGAAAATGTGGAGCAATGAGCCCAACTGAGGCCAGGATAGATTGGGCTAAAGCAAAAATCATGAACCTCAAGAATAGGTCTAGAAGGAACATTTTTAATTAGTAGGAATTCCTGAAAAACAAGAAGCAGTGGACTGCAGAAGGGTGTCCACTAAACAGCCCAGAGGCCAGGGAGAGAGGGGAATGAGGAACCATGGTCCATGGTCAAAAAACACTGGTCCTATGAACTAAAGGAGTGAAATCTTAAAGAATTTTGGAAGCCAGGTAACAAACTGATGATTAGAGACCATAACAGTTGCACTGAGCAAGGCTATTTAGCATAAATGAGAAGAAGGAAATGTGTGTTTATACCAGCCATCAAGATATGCAAGAAAAGTTGGCTTAGAAGTAGCAGTTACTTTATCCAGCATCCTTGAGGATCTTTATACTCATTAGAGAATCTGGAGGCAGCACTCTTAATGGCTAGAAAAGCCAGTTAATCATAGGGAAGGATCTATGGGAGCAGTACCCAGGCTGCTTCAAATGATACAATGGACAAAAGGAACTGTGAGTGGGAAAGATATAATTAAGCTTTACTACTATGCAGAATGAAAACACTTATGTATGTGATTTCAATAAAGGATTTAAGCTTTAGTGGAAAGACCAGAACAGTTTGGCTTTTTTCTGCTTTTCCTGTGAGTGGGAAAGAAACAGTGCTGTTTTTTTTTTCCATTTTCAAGAGAAGATGACAAGACAACTGAAGGAAGAAGTTTTAATAATACAAGAGGTGAGGGATAAAAGTAGGAAAGGAACTACAGACTGAGTTAGAGTAAGGGGACACAAGAAAATATGGACTTTTAATTGTTCTGAAATAAATGAAACAAAATGCACTTTGGAGGACTGGAAGCTTGAAGCAATAACACAAGAGACTGTTTTAAAAAGTTATATTAAAATTGGAAAGTACTGTCAAAAGGGGTGAGAAGTCTTCCAAGGTGAAAGCAGACTGGATTATATACCATCAATGTGCTTTTTTTTCTTTTTTTACATTTCTCTCTATTAAGTAACTTAAAGATAAATGACCATTACACAGGAGGGGAAGAATCGTATACTACTGTAAAAAATGGATGAGAGGTAAAGTACAGTTGTGTATACTCACCATAAATGTAGATGTTCGAGTGTATTCACTGTTGCAGTCATCACATTAGGGTTATCTGCCTGCAGGTAGTGCTTAGCCAGCCTGAATACCAGAGTCTTTGGATTTCTGCGTCAGATGCTATCGCTTCTTTCATGACGTCAGGTAGTCAGGGGTATAAAACATGCAGCCGACGCCATTACATCAGTTTTTCTTGCCCTAAATGTCAGGTGCCCCCACAATAGGAAGCAATTATATGGTATGGTACACTCCCATCAAAAACAAATACACACGAAAAAAATATATCTATACAAAAAAAGAACCACTAGTGTGGCAGCTAGAAATCAAAGATGAAACACACAGAAAAAACAGGCAAAACAACGTAAATGTGGCTCGGCTAAGGAGCTCTGCTTGCCATGGTGGCAAAAAATCAACGTAGTCGAAGTTCAGATTCTAGAAGGTCATACTTTATTGAAGTAAAAAGTACCAGAAGTACAATCACCATCGAAGCGTAGTTCCTTAATGGAAAGAGTGATCCTGAGGATTTCCTTTTATAAGAGTACCTGGGGGTGTGTCAGTGGGAGCCAATCAAGTGTGGGTGAAAAAACCTTTATTGTGATTGGGCACAACAACTTGACATCACACCTTACAATCTGATAGGTTAGATACCCTGAGCCAGCTCATACGTGGTTAGTAGAATCATTCTAAACCTACAATAGTGAAGTTCAGAGATTAGCTAAAATTAGCTAAAAAAATGTAGTTAACTAAAAATAGTCTTGCTGGAAAAAAATCAACCCTTGCTGGTAAAATACATTGTTAGGCTACACTTTTCAAAATCTTTGTCAGGATGGTGGACGACCTAAAAGAGCATAATAAGCAAAGCTGAGCGTACTAGAGAAATAGCAACAACATGTATGTAAAATAACATGTATGTAAAATAAGAAACAGGCTAGAAAACCAAAAAATAAGAACCAGGCTAGATATCCAAAAAATAAGATACAGAAACTAAAAAGAGAAACAAAATAGTGAAAAATAGAAACTAATGTATTAAGATATGGAACTGAATGAGGGCTGTTAATTAAAAAAAAACAGTCTTAAAAAGGCACTGATATGTAACCTGAAGAGCTAGAAAGACACGAAAAAAAACAGTAATACTGAACCATTGTAGAAAACATGAAAGACAAAAAAATATGAAAGCATTGTAGAAAACATGAAAGACATGAAAGACAAAAAATATATATATAGATGAACCACTGACCAAAAACAAATGAGTCCAAATTTGCCAGGGGAAGTATCAGACCATGGGCTGGAGGTAGACTGATGAGATCAAAACTGGCTGTCGCACGAAAGGTAACATTTTATTGGTAAATCTGTTAGAGGTCCAGGCGTAGAGGTTGTGGTATATGGTGTTGTATCTTTCTGAGATACAAGACTGGGGTCAAAGATTCCACATAGTTAAGGCCTGGTTCTTTCCTTGCCTGCAAATGTATTTGCCACTCAAGTTCCCTCTTCTCAAGCAGCAAGTTGTGGTCCCCCCCTAGTGGGGATTTAGGGATGTGTTCAAGAACATGAAATTTGAATGTATTGTGTCCTTGGTTCCTGAGAGCATGCACTGCCAGCTGGTTTGTCACTTTCAAGTATTTTAAGTCATGCATGTGTTTTGCTATCCTCATTTTAAGGGAGTTGACCATCTTGCCCACATAGAAAGCATTGCAGTTGGTGCACGCTGCCCTGTAAACCACTCCTGTGACATTGCAGTTGCCTCTGACATTAGGTGTGTAGTGTCTCCTGCCATTGGGGCAGTAAAAGCCTGCGGCACTGCTCATGTGTCTACAGTAGTGGCAGGGAGGCTCACTGCAGGCAAAGGTACCAGGGTTGTCACGTTTAACTTGGCAGGGGTGTTCCAGAAAGTCCCTAATGCTTCTCTCTTTTCTATCTGCACAGAGGGTTTCTTTGGAAAAATGTGGCCAAAAGACCTGTTATTTGTGATGATGGGCCAATTGTCCATTACGATCTGGATGATGTCTTTGTAGTCCATAGAGAAGTCCAAGATGCAGTTGCACTGGAATCTAGTTTCTGGGGTGGTCTGAATCCTAGTGTCAGTTAGAGCCCTAGGGGCGCAAGTTGGCACTGGCTGATGATGGGTTCAAGGATCCTGTTAATTTGCCCTTCTGAGTAAGCTTGGGCTAAAAAGTCCATTTGTAGCTTTCAAATGTTGGTCAAGAAATCCGTCAGGTCCTGGGAGACTCATGCTATACAGATCCCTTGCAATTTAATCACGCTCACCTTCTGTTTGAAGGGGTGCATACTGGTGGCATGCAGAAAAAAGTTTACCCTAGTGGGTTTTTGATAGAGGTTGTGTGTCAATGTGGTGGGGCCTTGTTTATTCCTCAGGTAAAGATCTAGAAATTCGATCTCCTCTGTACTTTGTTTGCTGGTAAAATGCAGGAATGCAGTGGTGTTGTTGATATAAATGAGGACTTCCTCCAGTTCAACCTGGTTACCCTTCCAAACCAGGAAAATGTTGTTGATTAACCTGTAGTAGCACGCTATGTTATTAAAAAAGGTGGAACCGTATATGTGGTCCTGTTCCCACTTACTTAGTGCCGTGTTTGCCAAACTTGGGGCCATAGCCACTCCCATAGCAATCCCAGTGCTCTGCCGATAGTAGTGCCCATTGAAGTGGAAACAATTTTCTTGAGGAGCAGGGAGAGGAGCCTACCCAGGTGGTCCACTTCCCCTGGTATGGCCATGTGGTCCTTCATGTAGGCTTCAGCCATGGCTGCAATGCAGAAGTCATGTGGGAGTACCGTGTAAAGGGACTCCACATCGATGGTGACCAGGATCCAGTCTCTGTTTATGGCTATGTCCTTGATCTTGTTGAGGAAGTCCATAGAGTCTAAAATAAAGGATCTGTTATTTTCTGTGAGAGGTTTTAGGTGGAAGTCCAGGTAGAGAGCTATGGTTTCCATGACGGAACCTCCGCTGGCTACTACAGGTCTATATGGAGGGTCTGCCAGGTTTTTGTGTGGCTTTGGTATTCCAAAGAACTGGGGAATCCTCGGGTGGTGGATGGAGAAGAATTCTGTGAGCTCTTCGTCAATTAGGTCCATATCCTCTAGCGTTGAGATTTCTGTTCTGTTGTCCTCATAGGCTGTTAGCACTTGGCTGTGATCTACGTTGTCATAATGGTGAGAAGAGGGAACTCGAGTGGCAAATACTTTGGCAAATACGTTTGTAGGCAAGGAAAAGACCAGGCCTTAACTATGTGAAATCTTTGACCCCAGTCTTGTATCTCAGAAAGATACAACACCGTTTACCACAATCTCTGTGCTTGGACCTCTAATAGATTTATCAACGAAATGTTACCTTTCGTGCGACAGCCAGTTTTGATCTCACCAGTCTCCCTCCAGCCCATGGTCTGATACTTCCCCTGGCAAATTCGGACTCATTTGTTTCTGGTCAATGCTTCATCTATATATATCTTTTCTGTCTTTCATGTCTTTCATGTTTTCTACAATGGTTCAGTATTACTGTTTTTTTGTGTCTTTCTAGCTTTTCAGGTTACATATCAGTGCCTTTTTAAGATTGATTTTTTTAATTTACAGCCCTCATTCAGTTCCATATCTTAATACATTAGTTTCTACTGATATCCATTATTTAAGAATTTTTCACTATTTTGTTTCTCTTTTTAGTTTCTGTATCTTATTTTTTGGATATCTAGCCTGTTTCTTATTTTACATGCATGTTATTTTACATACATGTAGTTGCTATTTCTCTAGTATGCTTGGCTTTGCTTATTATGCTCTTTTAGGTCATCCACCATCCTGACGAAGATTTCAAAAGTGTAGCTTAACAATGTATTTTACCAGCAAGGGTTGATTTTTTTCCAGCAAGACTATTTTTAGTTAACTACATTTTTTTAGCTAATTTTAGCTAAACCCTGAACTTCACTATTGTAAGTTTAGAGTGATTCTACTAACCACATATGAGCTGGCTCAAGGGTATCTAACCTATCAGATTGTAAGGTGTGATGTCAAGTTGTCATGCCCAATCACAATAAAGGTTTTTTCACCCACACTTGATTGGCTCCCACTGACACACCCCCATGTACTCTTATAAAAGGAAATCCTCAGGATCACTCTTTCCATTAAGGAACTACGCTTTGATGGTGATTGTACTTCTGGTACATTTTTATTTCAATAAAGTACGACCTTCTAGAATCTGAACTTTGACTACATTGTTTTTTTGCCACCACGGCGAGCAGAGCTCCTTAGCCGAGCCACATTTACGTTGTTTTGTCTGTTTTTTTCTGTGTGTTTCATCTTTGATTTCTATCTGCCACACTAGCAGTTCCTCTCACCAGGTGACCGGACCAGCCGGAACTACAACCTGTATACGAAGCCTTTCTAAAGGCTTTACTCAGCCTTCAACCACAAGCACTCAGGTACGCACAGCCTTTCTCAAGGCTTTACCGGTAGCCCAGCTTCTTCACTGACATCCCACCATACCTTTATTAAGGCAGCCTACCTGGTCATCCATTTGTTCTTGGCTTCCCTAGGGTATTTTATCAGTGGACATTTTTCCTCCTCTGCATAGGAGCTTGAATACCCAGGTCCCACAAACAATCATTTTCCTGCTGGATATTTTTCACCAAGGGCAACCGTACCTTGGTCTAATTTTTGTCTGAGGACTCACACAGCCATGGACACCAGGTGGTTACAAGACCTATTGACACCCCCAGCCATCAACATTGAACTAGCACACCCAACTCAGAACAACCCAGAGACTGACTCTTCATTGGACCATATGTGGCAACTAGAGGACACCCTAAAAAGCCTTATCTGTGTTAAATGGGAACATTTTTATCTCGCATCATGCATACAGTTTAACCTCACTCCAAAAGGCCTCACCATCTACAAGAAGCCTTTTTTCAGAGGTTCTGATGCACAATTGATTCAGGACTGGTACAAAACCCTAGAAGATACTAGCACACTACAGCTCAACCTGCTCCTTGAGCACAACCGGAGGCACAGAGATGGACTTTCCTCCACCCTGGAGACCATTGAGGCCACCTGCAAACAGTCCCCCTCCTTCGACAAGCACTTTCTTATTATTAAGGACAGGCTCACCAACTTTGAGGGCAAAATCAAGAAAAGGAGGCTCAAAAAACTGAGAAGGGACATGGCCCTCTCCAACAAGGAATGCTCTCTTACATTAGACCGAGTCAGTCCATCGGAAAGCCAGAACTCTATAGGGGTCACGCTAAGTACCAACACCCCACAGTTAGGCCCTGGCCCTTCTCAGGGCCCACCGGCCAACCCAGGTCCTTCTCAGGACCTACACCAATGGGATTTTCTGAGGACCCCGGACACCCTGGACTCTGGACCCCTGCTCCACAGGGACCAGACCACTTCCCCGGGAATGCTGGTGACTCCACAGATACAAGCTTCGGGTCTTACCAAGACAGCCAGGCCCTCCATCAGAATGAGCATCAAAATGACCCACAGGGACCCAGAGACCCAAACTCAAGGGACCCATTCGATAGAGGTCTGCGCCCCACCACCCGTACTCTCCCCACATTATCAACTGGGGAGGAGGAACCACAACTGGCAAGGCAAGAGGGACTTGAAATTTCTCAGGCAACCACCCACCTTGAAAGAAAAGAGAAGACACAGAGGCCAGGTCTCAAAACCTCCATGGTATGGAACCCCTCCAGAACACCGCTCTCTCTCTCAATTAGAGGTACAGGTTCTGCAAAAAGGCCTCACTTTCATCCCCCAGAGTCAGTCCAGTCTCCCAACAATGTTAATAGACCTACGACTTTTCATGAGGAAACTTCAGCTAAAGCTATATTTCTACCAACATGGTGAAAAAGACCAGCCTCAGGACAACCAGACTGTTCCGACTATTAAATTAAAAAAAATCAAGCAACTTCTGCTTCCCTCCCAACCTGGTCATACAAGCTTTTCAGGACAAGTGTGAACTTGAGATCAGGTCTCTCTTATGCAAACGGAGGAAGAAAAGGATTTTTAACACCAACAAGGAAGAATGTGCAGCCCTCAGACAACTCAGCTCAGACCCTTCGAGAAGGGTCATGAAGGCTGACAAGGGTGGGGGGATACTAGTGACAGACACCACCTCCTACAATGACAAGCTCCACAGTATGCTCAACAACCACTGGTATTATGACAGCATAGATCACAACCAAGTGCTGACAGCCTACGAGGACATCAGAACAGAAATCTTGAGGCTAGAGGATATGGACCTAATTGACGAAGAGCTCACAGAATTCTTCTCCATCCACCACCTGAGGATTCCCCAGTTCTTTGGGAAACCAAAGCCACACAAAAACCTGGCAGACCCTCCATATAGACCTGTAGTAGCCAGCGGAGGTTCCATCACAGAAACCATAGCTCTCTACCTGGACTTCCACCTAAAACCTCTCGCAGAAAACAACAGGTCCTTTATTTTAGACTCTATGGACTTCCTCAACAAGATCAAGGACATAGCCATAGACAGAGAATGGATCCTGGTCACCATCAATGTGGAGTCCCTTTACACTGTACTCCCACATGACTTCTGTATTGCAGCCATGGCTGAAGCCTACATGAAGGACCACATGGCCATACCAGGGGAAGTGGACCACCTGGGTAGGCTCCTCTCCCTGCTCCTCAAGAAATTTTTTTCCACTTCAATGGGCACTACTATCGGCAGAACACTGGGATCGCTATGGGAGTGGTTATGGCCCAGAGTTTGGCAAACACGGCACTAAGGAAGTGGGAGCAGGACCACATATACGGTTCCACCTTTTTTAACAACATAGTGTGCTACTACAGGTTTATCAACGACATTTTTCTGGTTTGTAAGGGTAACCAGGTTGAACTGGAGGAATTCCTCATTTATATCAACAACACCACCGCATTCCTGCATTTTACCAGCAAACAAAGTACAGAGGAGATCGAATTTCTGGATCTTTACCTGAGGAAGAAACAAGGCTCCACCACATTGACACACAACCTCTATCAAAAACCCACTAGGGTAAACTTTTTTCTGCACGCCACCAGTATGCACCCCTTCAAACAGAAGGTGAGCGTGATTAAATCGCAAGGGATCCATATAGCACGAGTCTCCCAGGACCTGACTGATTTCTTGACCAACATTTGAAAGCTACAAATGGACATTTTAGCCCGAGGCTACTCAGAAGGGCTAATCAACAGGATCCTCGACCCCATCATCAGCCAGCACCAACTTGGTGCCCCTAGGGCTCTAACTGACACCAGGATCCAAACTATCCCAGAAACTATATTCCAGTTCAACTGCATCCTGGACTTCTCTACGGACTACAAAGACATCATCCAGATCGTAATGGACAATTGCCCCATCATCACAAATAACAGGTCTTTTGGCCACATTTTTCCAGAGAAACCCACCTTCACAGCTAGAAAAGGGAGAAGCATTAGGGACTTTCTGGAACACCCCTGCTAAGGTAAACTTTACAACCCTGGTACCTTTGCCTGCAGTGAGCCTCCCTGCTACTACTGTAGACACATGAGCAGTGCCGCAGGCTTTTACTGCCCCAATGGCAGGAGACACTACACACCTAATGTCAGAGGCAACTGCAATGTCTTAGGAGTGGTTTACAGGGCAGTGTGCACCAACTGCAATGCTTTCTATGTGGGCAAGACGGTCAACTCCCTTAAAATGAGGATAGCAAAACATCTGCATGACTTAAAATACTTGAAAGTGACAAACCAGCTGGCAGTGCATGCTCTCAGGAACCTAGGACACAATACGTTCAGATTTCATGTTCTTGAACACATCCCTAAATCCCCACTAGGCGGGGACCACAACTCACTCCTTGAGAAGAGGGAACTCAAGTGGCAAATACATTTGCAGGCAAGGAAAAGACCAGGCCTTAACTATGTAGAATGTTTGACCCCAGTCTTGTATCTCAGAAAGATACAACACCATATACCACAACCTCTGCTCCTGGACCTCTAACAGATTTACCAATGAAATGTTACCTTTCGTGCGACAGCCAGTTTTGATCTCACCAGTCTACCTCCAGCCCATGGTCTGATACTTCCCCTGGCAAATTCAAACTCATTTGTTTTTGGTCAATGGTTCATCTATATATATTTTTTTGTCTTTCGTGTCTTTCATGTTTTCTACAATGCTTTCATATTTTTTTTGTCTTTCATGTCTTTCATGTTTTCTACAATGGTTCAGTATTACTGTTTTTTTCATGACTTTCTAGCTTTTCAGGTTACATATCAGTGCCTTTTTAAGATTGTTTTTTTTTTAATTAACAGCCCTCATTCAGTTCCATATCTTAATACATTAGTTTCTATTGATATCCATTATTTAAGAATTTTTCACTATTTTGTTTCTCTATTTAGTTTCTGTATCTTATATTTTTTGATATCTAGCCTGGTTCTTATTTTTTGGTTTTCTAGCCTGTTTCTTATTTTACATACATGTTATTTTACATACATGTTGTTGCTATTTCTCTAGTACACTCAGCTTTGCTTATTATGCTGTTTTAGATCGTCCACCATCCTGATGAAGATTTCGAAAAGTGTAGCCTAACAATGTATTTTACCAGCAAGGGTTGATTTTTTTCCAGCAAGACTATTTTTAGTTAACTACATTTTTTAGCTTATTTTAGCTAATCTCCGAACTTCACTATTGTAGGTTTAGAGTGATTCTACTAAGCACGTATCAGCTGGCTCAGGGTATCTAACCTATCAGATTGTAAGGTGTGATGTCAAGTTGTTGTGCCCAATCACAATAAAGGTTTTTTCACCCACACATGATTGGCTCCCACTGACACATCCTCAGGTACTCTTATAAAAGGAAATCCACAGGATCACTATTTCCATTAAGGAACTACGCTTCGATGGTGATTGTACTTCTGGTACATTTTACTTCAATAAAGTATGACCTTCTAGAATCTGAACTTTGACTACATTGATTTTTTGCCACCACGGCGAGCAGAGCTCCTTAGCCGAGTCATATTTACATTGTTTTGCCTGTTTTTTCTGTGTGTTTCATCTTTTATTTCTAGCTGCCACACTAGCGGTTCCTCTCACCAGGCGACCTGACCAGCCGGAACTACGACATGTATATGAAGCCTTTCTAAAGGCTTTACTCAGCCTTCAACCACAAGCGCTCGGGTATGCACAGCCTTTCTCAAGGCTTTACAGGTAGCCCAGCTTCTTCACCGACATCCCACCGTACCTTTATTAATGCAGCCTACTTGGTCATCCATTTGTTCTTGGCTTTCCTAGGGTATTTATTCGTGGACATTTTTCCTCCTCTGCATAGGAACTTGAATACCGAGGTCCCCAGACAATCATTTTCCTGCTCTACCAAAAAAGAAGGAAAAGTAAAGCCAAGAGAAGTCAGGGGGCTGGAGGGAGGGTAACCAGGACTGCAACAGTGAATACACTCAAACATCTACATTTATGGTAAGTGTACACAACTGTACTATGTTCTTCATGTTTCACTGTTGCTGTCATCACATTTGGGTTGATTCCCAAAGCTAAGGAAGGGAGGAGGTAGTTAAAGAGCATTAGGGCCAACTATTAAGCCCTGCAAGACTGCTGTGGCAAATCCAGCTCTGGATTTAGAAAGGATAGGCAGGTGGTAATGCTTAGTGAAGGTATGTACAGAGCTCCAGGTAGCAGCTTCCAGGATGTCCCTGGTAGGGACTCCTCTGAGAAATGCTGTAGAGGTAGATGCAACCCTGGTGGAATGTGATCTTATCCCCTGTGGGGTAGGTTTTCCATAGTGCTTGTAGCAGAAATGAATGCAATGAGCTATCCATTTGGAAATTGTTTGCTTTGAAATGGCCTTCCCCTCTGCCCCTGCAGCAAAGCCAACTAGCAGCTGGTCAGATTTTCTGAGAGGCTTAGTCCTGTCCAAATAGAAGTTGTTTGTGCACGTCCAGAGAGTGCAATATCTGTTCCCCTTTGTTTTGTGGGTTATGGAAAAAAGTAGGCAAATGAATGGACTGGTTTAGGGCCACACTAGACACCATCTTGGGCATAAAGGAAGGATTAGTCCTGAGGGAAACCCTGTCCATATGGAAGATAATGAAGGGTTCCACTGCTATGAGGGCCGGTAATTCTGACACTCTTCTTGCTGAAGTGATGGCTAAAAGTAAGGCTGTTTTCCAAGAAAGGAGTTTCAACTCTGCTGTTGCAGCTGGCTCAAAGGGGGGAAGATTGAGCTTTTCCAATACATAGTTAAGGTCCCAGGCTGGAGTAGGAGCTCTCCTGGGGAGGTCTTAAATTTTTGGCCCCTCTACGGAATTGTTTAAGCAAGGGGTGAGAGAAGAGGGGTGGCTCGGTATTATAATGTGCTGAAATGGCAGAGGCAAGAATCTTAATTGACAAGAAGGATAGGCCCTTGTGGAGCATTTCTGTTAAGTACTCTAGAATATGGGGTAAGCTGGCACCATTGTGGCCATCCCCTGAGCCTGGCTCCAGGAACAGTATCTTTTCCACTTTTCAGCATAGGATTTTCTGGTACTAGGCCTCCTTGCCTCCAGAATGACATCCCACACCTGCTTACTGAGGGATGCTAGAGGAGAGAGCTTATGGAATTAGCCAGGCTGCAAAGTTCAGGGTCTGAAGCTGAGGGTGCAGAATCTGGCCCGCCTGCTGGAACAGCAGGGAAGGGGTCTGAGGCAGGTGCCATGGTTGTAACAGTGTCAGACTGCGCAAGAGGGGGTACCAGTGCTGGTGTGGCCAGTCTGGTGCAATCAGTATTGTTCTTGGCTTGTCCTGTTTGATCTTTAGTAGAACCTTTGAGAGGAGAGGCAGAGGGGGAAGGGCATAAACTGAGAGGCTTTTCCAGGTAAAGGACAGGGCATCCACTTTCCAAGCTTGACTGTGGGAGATCTGGTGCAGAATTTTTCAATTGGTAGTTCTGTGGGGAGGCAAACAGATCTACCTTTGGGGTTCCCCCATTTGTTCCTCAAGAGGTTGAATATTTTGGGTTCTAATTTCCATTTGTGTGGGTCCATGAGATTTCTGCTTAAGTTGTCTGCCAGTGAATTTAGTTTGCCTGGCAGGAATTGGGCTTTTAGGTGCACTTGGTAGCTCAAGGCTATGCTCCACAGAGTCATGGCTAGTCTGCAGAGAGGGAAGGAGTGGGTTCCCCTCTGCTTGTTTATGTACTACATAACTGTGGTGTTGTCTGTCTTTACCAATAGTTGTCCTGGAAGAATAAGGTCTTTGAAGGCTGTCAGAGCATTCTGTACAGCTAACATTTCTTTTTGATTGATATGCAGGTGCATCTGTCTTGGGTTCCATTTGCCCTGAGTGCACTGCCCTGCCATGTGAGCCTCCCTACGCATAGTCTGATGCGTCCATTGTTAGGGTTTGGTCGGCAGGGCATAGAGTGAAAGGGAGGCCCTTGTTGTGGTAGCAGGCCTCTGCCCATGAAAGGAACTCTGTTCTTAGACAAGGAATGATAGGAATCATTGTTTCCAGGTCCTGAAAATGTTGACACCATAAACTTTTTAAATACCATTGGAGTTTCCTCATATGCAGTCTTGCATATGGAATTAGCAGAATGCAAGAGGCCATGTACCCCAGAGCTTGCAGTATTTTTCTTGCAGATAGCTGGGGTTTTGTGGCTGATAGTTTGAAGTAGGTTGTCAAATGAACTTGTTTCTTCGGAGTGAGGAATGCCATCTGGGAAGTTGTTTTCAAGCTTGCCCTTAGGAATACAATGTGTTGGCAGGGTACTAGGTGAGATTTATTTTTATTGATGGTGTACCCCAGTGAGGTTAGAAGTTTCTTTACAAATGCCAGGTATTGTAATAAGAAGTCCTGGCTTTCTGCCTGAATCAGACAATCGTCCAGGTATGGGTAAATTTGAATATTTCTCTGCCTGCAAAATGCAATGGCTGGAGCTAGACACTTTGTGAACACCCTGGATGCAGTCGATAAGCCAAAGGGAAGTGCAGAGAACTGAAAGTGCATGGAGCCCACCCCGAACTGTAGATATTGTCTGCAGGATTCCCTTATTGGGACGTGCAGGTAAGCTTCCTTTAAGTCTAGGGTTGCCAGCCAGGCATCCTTGGCTAGCATAGGAAGGCGCTGTTGAAGAGTTAGCATTTTGAATTTTGGAAGTGGGAGCCCCCCACTGCTTAGATCTGTGCGTAGCCTGAGACTGAAGTCTTGGTGGTCTGCTGTTCCTGGGTTTGGACTGAAAAGGCCAGGAAGGGACTGGAAAGGACCAGTTTTTTGAAAACCAATGCCTACTGAATCTGGGAGGCTGTACTTGTTGAAAATCTTTAAAAGTTTGCATACATTTAGCTTTTTCCTCCATCTTTTTGAGCACTTCCTCTGCTTTGTTGCCAAAAAGGCGGTCTTGGTTTAAGGGTGCATCCAGTAGTTTAGCTTTAACATGATCTGGCAAGTTTTGTTCTTTAAGCCAAGCATGCCTTCTAAGTACAGACCCAGTGACAGCAGCCCTGCAAGATGCTTCTAAAGCATCAAAACCCGATTGCAAAGTATGTTTGCCAACTTGTTCTGCAGAATGCATTAAATCTTGCAAGTCTTTGTGTTCAGCACAGTCAGGAATCAACATCATTTTCTGTTTAAGAAATCCCATAATATGCTGCTGATACTTTAACATATGAAACTGGCAATTTAAAGCCCTAATGGCCAAAGTAGTAGAAGTGTAAACTTTCTTACCCCATCTGTCTAAAGCTCTAGAATCTCTATTGGAAGGGGTAGGATTTTTAGAAGCAGTAGCCTTAATGCCTTTTGGTCCTTAGGAAATAGTCTCTGGATCTGCAGTAGGATTCTTGAAGAGGAACTTGTGAGAATCAGGTACTCTGTAGTATCTGTCAGGTTTTCTGGGAGCTGGAGGTAAAGTGTCTGGGGTAAGGCTAGATTCCAAGAAAACATCATCTATAATAGGCAGAACAGGAGGGATAGCTAGAGGGCTGTGCTGAGGCATGAGTAAGAATTCCCTAAGTCTCTTTTTGGACTCTGAATAGTCCTGGCTTTCCCAGTGGATAGGCTCCCTAAGGGTATGCAAGGTTTCACCAAAAGAAAAATCTTCTGGAGGGGAAGCAAAGGGAATGGAATCCTCTGCATCAGAATCCTGATAAGTAGATAAGGGCAAATCCTGGTAATCAGAAGGAGCAGAAATATCAGATTCCTGATCAGACGAATCAGAAAGAAAATCGGTTCTAGGTCTCTTAGATGGGGAAGGCTGGCTTCCCCTAATTAAGGTAATAAGGTCTTCAGCCATTCTAAGCATTTGTCTTTGAGGCATATGAGCCTGAGTCAGTGGTTTGGTAGTAGGTTTTCTAGGTGTAGTGTGAGTTTTAGGCCTGCGGAATACGGTACTTCTAGTTGGAAATGAAGCTGTCGGTTTAATATGAAAGTCAGTAGGCCTGAATACACCCTCAGAAGTCGGTGCCTGCACAGTGGCTCTGGACCCATCCAAGGTAGAGACATCTGCAGGTTCCATAGTCGAAGAAGCATCTCATGGCATACTGGACTCCGAAAGGGTCTCAGTAGGGGCCTGCGAATCTGTAGTAGCGGGTATCAGAGGAAAGCGCCTGACTGAGTACTGGTGAACTGGCAACCAGCTTAACAGAAGAGCCATTGGCGGTTTTGGACCTATGCGGTCTGTGTCTGTCTTTATCCTTAAGTTTTTTTGGAAGATCGGTAGTTGGGTGGCTTAACAAAGCCATTTCAGAGTACGGAGATCAAGAAAAAAAGTATTTAGCTACAAAAATAGCCTGATGAGGAATAGTTCAGGCGTTGAACAAGGCACAAAAATGACAGTGAGGGACATTGTGGTCTGGGCCTAAACAGATGATGCAGTAAGAATGAAAATTTCTATGAGGTTTTTGCTTTCCACAAGCAAGACAATTGTTAATTTTTTTCTGACATCGGTTAGAGCAAGAAAAAAGGATCCCCAATGGGGTACTTATCTTTTTTGAAGACTTTGGGTCTGAAACTCAAAAACGAAAATTTCAGGAGTCGGACGACCGGCACTTGTGAACTGCTTCTGCTTCGTGCACCGCATGGCAAGAAAGACAGGTGTAATGGCTTTGGCTGCATTTTTTATACCCCTGACGACCTGACGTCATGGAAGAAGCCATAGCATCCAACGCAGAAATCCGAAGACTCTGGTATTCAGGCCGGCTGAGAGCTACCTGCAGGCAGATAACCCTAATGTGATGACTACAACAGTGAAACACGAAGAACATCTAGGTTGCAGCTCTGTTTGATTAAAGAAAAACATGCATACACGAACTGTAGTACAGGGTTAAAACAGAAGTTGAGCCACCAGCAGAGTTCATTTGAAGAGTGTAACACATACTAAAATCAAGGAGTGCATTAATTATAGTCCCCATAGACTTAATACTCTATATCAATGTGAAACAAAATAAAACATAAGGTATGAGGAGGATAATAAGAATGGGACATCCAAGGAGGGAGGGAACAGAAAACAGATTAAGGAGTTGATAACTGACAGGTTAGCAGACAAATTACCTTGGTTAATGTATCATGGGAAACTGGGAGAATAGGAGAGGCAGGACATGAGAGAGAGTAGAGACAGGCACTTAGGAAGAAAATGTAAAGGACAAGCCAGCTAATCCTAGGAGTGAAAAGGACTGAGAACTGTGTATAACTCATTTAATCCTGAGCAGCAGGAGACTAATTAACATGTTTGCTTCCTGAGAACTTTTAAGACAAGAAACCACTTATTTATTTTTATTTATTTATTGACATTTGTTAACCGGGTTGGTCCAAATGGGCTTGTGGCCTGTTTTCAGTGGAGACCCGAAGAGAAAAGCTCCAGTTACAGACAATTTCTAGTAAAAAATAAATTTTCATTCAAAGACATTACACACTAATGTCTTTGACATTACATTACATACAGTCAATGACATTTGACATTTGACAATTACATTCAGAAACATTAAAGAATCTTGAAATTCAATAGGTCGAAAAAAAATAAAATAAAAACTAGGAAGCAAGCACATAGCAATGTACAAGTTGCAGTTTTATAAAGATAAATATAAATCTACATATTAATTTAAGCCTTCAGTTTAGTTGATTGGGTTTAGCAGGTAGCCACCTAGTAGGTTACTAGGTGAAAGGGGAGAGCCTATTTTAGATACATATACAGGGGTAGGGAGTTAGGTTGGGTGGTGGCAGGGGCAGTTCTTGGTATTAAGTAGATGAGGTTTAAGTTCTTTTTTAAAGTGTGATGGGACTTGCTTCCTAAGAGCTTTTCTCCAAAATCCTTTACTGAAAACACACTTCATTTGATTTACAATATCTGATAAATGATGTGTTACAGAAATGTAAAATATGATTGCACCTTGGTAGACAGGCTATACAACAGTGTTAGTTTCAAAAGTATGTCTGTGGATGCTAATTTTATACTGCATATTTGTGAAAGAAAAACTGCATTTTATTTATCCAAAACAGTGTTATGGTCAAACAAACCAGCTAGATCCAAGATACCACTCAGGTAATTGTTTACCTGTTCAGGAGCTTTCCAATGCCACATGACAAGATGGGGTAGTATATTGCTGCTTTGTGAAATTACTGAATTTATGCAAATTATGCATATAACAATTTGACAATATTTAAAAACAGCATTAATCTATAAAACCAATTGTGCTAGATGGACAGTCTCAGTAGCAACACTATGACTCTAAATGTTATGTATAAGATGGCAGCATTTGTTTACCTGTAGGTCACACATATTTTATGAAACTAATACAGTTATGAAAATATAGGTAATAGTCAAAACTGCTTTACCAAAATACCATTTGTATTTCAAAATGTCTTTGCATTACCCACCGTGGTTTAATATAGCAATAACCCACGCCTGGGTGTGGGTAATGCTGGATTTACACATGGTTGGCGTGGTTTGGTCCCGAGGGCAAAGCCCGAGGGACCAAACAAAGCCAACCGTGGGTAAATCCAGCATTACACACCCAGAAGTGGTTATTGCTATTATTAATGACATTATTTAAGAAAAGAAATAATTACTTTTCTTAAATAATGGCATTATAATGCCTTTACTGCCCTTCCGCAGATGTCTGGCATCCGCGGCAGTTCTGATGTACTGCATGCCTGCGCAGTACATCAGAGCTGTGGGCAAAAGCAATGGAGAAAGCAAGATCTCCATTGCTTTTTACTGTTTCGCTATGTTAAATGGGTTTAACATAGTGAGACAGCTTTAAAATAAGCAACGGAGATGTTGGTTGCTTATTTTAAAACTGTCTCGCTATGTTAAACCCATTTAACATAGCGAACAGTAATAAAAGCAATGGAGATCTTGCTTATCTCCGTTGCTTTTTAAAACTGTGTGCTATGTTAAATGGGTTTAACATAGCGAGACAGCTTTAAAAAAGCAACGGAGATCTCCGTTGCTTATTTTAAACTGTCTCGCTATGTTAAACCCATTTAACATAGCGTTTAAAGAGTTATACTAATGGAAAAAAGTCCGGGTGACCGGACCTTTTTCCATTAGTATAACTCGATTTACAACAGGCACGCTGGCCAATCAGCATGCACGTTTTGGAATATGAATGGGGGGTCATGGTATAATACCCTTTTTACTAACATCCACTGCTTGAATACACCACTCCCAATATTACAGTATCACACTTTTGTATTATTAATGTAAATATGGAAATATGTCCTATTTTTTCATAACTTTTTGAAATCATTCCTTAATAACTTCATGTCTAGATGCCCCACGTTGACCATTTCACTGCCAGCTTGCATATCATGTCAGCTTGCAGATGTCTTAGTTTTATGTATGTACTTTTTCCAGGACTTCAGAAATTAGACTGAAAACACTGCCATGTTTACTCATCTCAGGAGACAAGATGTAAAGATGAGTATACTCTTACAGGATATGCAGGAATTCTGCTTCCTGGAGACTATATCTTGTAGGAAGCAATGAGTTAAAAGACTTTTAATTCTGGGTTGGATATCTAACTGGTACATGAATCTCAGCAGATAGATGGAAACCAAGCCACAAAAAAGGCAGGCAAGAAACAAGGAAAATCCAACACCAGACCTGCACAAAGAACTGACTGAGTGAACAAGAAAGAAGCCCAGGTTCAAGCATGGAGTAAGATAATTCAAAACTAAGTATAAATTGCTGTCTCAGTAATTGCATTTAGGCTAATAATTTATGATGGCTAAGATATGGATGAATATATGACCTAAGACTAGTAACTTGAAGTAATAACGACAGTCAAATTACTTAGAGTACAGTAGCATAACATAACTGATGGGGCCAAGAGGGCTTAGCGATGAACAGAAGCAAGGGCGTGACAAACAAAAAACAAGGTAAAAAAGCAGGAACCAGAAAAGCAAGCTGAGAATAAATCAGAGTGGAAAACATATGTAAGAGGAATGCACCCTGTAAACATTAAAGAGGGTGTAAAGAGGATGTTAGGAAAATGGCACATGAATGCCCAAACAACATTAAGGCTACTTCTGAAAGCAGCACTGACAGGGCAAATTAGAACTGCATGCATGCAGCCAGTCATAAGGCCTTAACTTCAGAAGTATGTAATATAAATCTGTACATAGTTAAAATAATGGGAGGGGGAAACAAAGACTATATGTAAAAGTAAGGAAAGAGTAACATGGGAAGTTATATAGGGGTTCAGTCCACCTAGGCAGCGAGACTTTTTCCCCTGTGGTACATTTGATTGGGGACACATGGCTGAAGTGACATTCACCTGCAGAAAAATATGGCTGTTGCAGATTCCACTCACCGCTTGTTCATTGGAAGAGTTTTTGCCTTAACCACAGGTAGACAGTAATTGCTGGGGTGCAGTGGGAAAGAGGGGTTATCTGGAAGCATGTTTTTTGGAAATGCAATGAGTTGACAGATTTTCAAAATTCTCAACAGGGTACTTTGTTAGAAATGTTGGGGAAGCAAATTAGTTTAACTAAGGAAATTAATATTTTGTGTTGGGATATAGAAACTGAATTGCCTAGGCCCTATGAAGTTTAATGCTGCTGACTGCCAAAAAAGCAATCACTAGAAAATGGAAATCAAAAACAAAACTAGCTGTAACAGTATTATTACTTGTTTTAAGTAAATAAAATAATTGGAGATGGGATCTTTACAAAATGGAAGGAGCAGACTACATAGAAATAAATGCAATTTGTGGGGACAATACAGACAGAATAATGCAGGAGGAGTGATATTTCAGGGAAGGCCAGACTTGAGTAATCTGTGCAATACTGAGCTGAATAAAACTGTTAAGACAAAACTCATATTTGTATAATGCATAGAAAAACTTTGTAATGGTTTGTTTCCTCTTTTATAATTGAATATGTACTCATCACTATAGAACATGTCATATTAATAAAAATATTAAAAAAGTAAAACTAAGTCTTCTTTCTAATAGTGCTCACGTCTCTGTAAATATTTGTGTCCTGTCCCCAAACTATGCCTTTTCCATTTTTTTAGCTGTAAAACCTACACCTAATCTTTCAGATTTTCTAATAAACATAATACATAGTTCAGAATCAAAACCATATTGAAATCTAGGTAAACTACACTATCTGTAACACCCCACCAAGTTACCCTGTATCACAGGTAAAGGTAGTTCAGGTTTGTCTGACAGCTTCTTTTTATCATAAATAAATGTTAATCATCATGACCACCAGTGTCTTCTGCGGAAGAAACCTGCCTTCTTCTTAGAATGTTCCCTGTAACTTTTCCAGTCAACTTGTAATCTAAAAAAATATTCAGTTAGAGGATCTGCCAATATAAGCACCAGAATTCTCTAGTATCCCGAGGATATCTCATCTGCTCCTTAGGCTTTATCTTCTGTAAGATCTAATAGTATTCTCTTTACCTCCATCCCTTCATTTCTGATATCTGTCACTGCTATCCCCTTTTTTTGCCTGGCACCTGACCTACATGACACCTTTCATAATTAGTCCATCCACGTAAGTAAAAATGCTGTGGCATTAATTGAACTACAGGGGAGAATGGGTGGTGACAGGGCCATGTTGCTGGTAACAGCTCTCATATACCAGGAAATGTGTCACTGCTTTTAACTTCTCAGCAACAACTTCATATCCATACAAGCTGTGCACTGTCAAAGACTGTGACCCTAATGTAAACGTCCCTTCTATGCTACCTGTCAGTTCAAGCTGTTTTATCTGGCACTATATTATACACAGCACTGTTAATTAGACTGATCCATAATGACAAGACTGGTACAGTGCTGACGACACTAAGGCCCAGTCACTGCTTGCTGCATCATGTGGCTTGGTTTATGTACCAGTATCCTAAGCAGCATCACTCTGTGACTATATTCTGTGACACACCTTAGGCCTTCCTCACTGCTGTGCCTGCCTGTTTTAGTGACAACATGGGGTTCTGTTATTGTGCTGGCATTCATGATGACATTTGTCTGTCAAGATCATTTTTGGTCACTCCCAGGATGTGCCACACAGCAGTATCCTGTCAGCACTAGTTCACCCCTGTGGTTCAATTAAAGCATGCTCAGTACAGTAGCCACACCTGACATTAACAGGGTGTCCAGCAGCTTCACAGCCCTGGTACTGCTAGATAGAGCAATGTATTTCATGGTACAGGAGCCAAAACTGCCATTTGGCAATGTACTGCTTTCACATAACACTACTCTTCTCAATGCTGCTGGCTACTACTGAATGTACATGTAATAGCATTAGTAGTGTGAATGACTAAGGTCAATACATATTACCCTTCTGTCCTTTTGAGCCACATAGTCTGTTATGGTGTTTGCATTACTCTCTGCTATTCAAATCTTAAATTCTTAGAAGAAAGCCTGGAACAACTAGATAGCTGCTACTTTCCATGCAAATATTGAAAATATCTGAAATAATTATGTACAAAAGACAAAGAATGGTTATGGGCACAACAACAGCGTGGTTATTACTATGATTAATCCGGGTTTTCATCAATAGAATGTGACAACTGAGGGCTTTTATCCTGATATCCTTATCTTCTCCACCAGAGAGAATCATAAAATGAAAAGCAACACAATGAAGCCACTAATTTACTATTTTACTACTATATAATTTCATATTTGCATAGATATCTATGGTTCGATTGCAAGGTACTTCAGAGTTGAAATGCAAATATTAGTCCCATCTGAGCAACCTGTGTGACTAGAGTTATGAAGTTTTAAATAATCACCCCCCCCTCCTGGTAGGATATTTTGCAGAAGATGTACCTAAAGATAATGCTTGTCCCCTGAACATAGTGTTAACTTGAACATAACTATAGCCTTGTGGTGAACCTAACTACTGTTATTAGAATGCAATTCAGTTTTTCACTCAGTTTTCCATTAATGCACTGTATTTATGTTAGCTATTGTTAGTATCTTTTCTAAAACAATCCTTTCCTTAATGGTTGTACTTGCAGAAATACACGTTCATAAGGTACACATCCATACCCCTCAACTTCTTTACTCAAGAATTCTGACAAAGCCAAAAATAATGGGAGTCAAAGGTACACAATCAGGTACAATTTTGAAATATTACCCTGATTCACCTAAGCGTTAATGGAACAACAGGATTTGAATGAACATGCATTTTTAACAATAAGAAATATGAAACTCTAGTGAATGTCATTATAACTAACTGTAATCCTCAGTGATTTACCAGAAAATCAAACATTGTATGAGGGACAGGACAAAAATATGAGGTCAAATCCAGAGCATCTTGTGAAATCCAGTACAGTTGAGAGATATGTGTACGTCTCAACAATAAATTTCTGAGAAATCATCTTGTAACAGGTTACTGACAAAGGATTAGGATGGCCAGAATTTTGCAGCAGTTATTTAGCAAGGAGTGACCCCCAGCACCTACATGCATCAATCATATACTTGTCAGTATAAAATGTTTTGCCTAAAAATTCTCCACAGGGTCATTTATATCACAATAATCAGTGACACAACTAACCATGGATGAAGAAGGAAGCAGCAGGTTAAGACAAAAGTTAGCGCTGGGTATACTCAATACGAAATGAGTTCCAAACAAGGAGATGAAACCGATGGAAAAAAGGGAGGAAATAGTACCTGTTCCAAGAGAATGTATCTGAGCTACACCATTACAGTACCTTTCTCACCTTGAGTCAGTCTTGTAAGTATGTCTCTCTCTGCCTCTCTTGAACACAGACTAACACACACAGAACATAATCTCAAGCTGAAAGACATTTGGGTAACTTAACAGTCAAAATAAAGACAAGACTTATATTTGTCAGCAGTAATGAGTATATGAATTCACTAGGCCATGAAGCATGAAAAAAGATTCAGTGACCAAAGAATGGCCCTGCTGTGGAAAAAAACCAAAAAGACAAAAACTTGCAGTGCCTGAAACACCACATACATCATCAAACAAACAAATAGATGCATAAATACAGTACAGAAATAATTCCTGGGTGATTCATCCCTAAGGTGGCTAGCAGGTCCCCCTCAAAAAATCCTGCCTGAGCATGCCAAGAATTGTTCAACTTGGGGGAGGTAAACCATAAACCTTTCCTGTATGCAAAATCACGGAGTCGTCCATTCATGTTTGAAAAACCTTGTATGCAGTATGGAACTTTCATCTAAATGAAGGAGTACTGTTAGAACCTCTATTCCTTAATTACAACTAGCTGGTTAATTTTCAAAGAATTGATGTGAATGCTCAATATCCATACATGCAAATGACTTGCTAGCTGGAGTTCAAACTGAAAGAAAAAGAAACACCATGGTGCTGTACTAGAGTGAAATCTACGCAATTCATAAGCAAAGACACCCCAAAACAGAAATCACAACACTGGAAAAATTGTTTAGAGGTTTTATCTCTGTTTAATCAAAATAGTTCTTCAGAATAATAACTTTCACTACAATATTCTTTAAAGATATGTACCCAATCACATGTTCTAAAACTAACCAATTACATTCATACTCTTGCTAAAGAAGTGTGCTGGCAGTTGAGATTAGGGTATAACCTATTTTGTGGTCATAATGACACTATAAATATTAAGTCCCCAGGATTCAGCAAGCTCAGCATGGAGTGCAGGAATAGTGCAAGAGCTGCTTCACGCAATATGGCCGACGAGCGATCCAGGAACGAGCTCCCGGGATGTGCACAAGTGCTCCTACACTATTCCTGCACAGACACCACTGCTCTATGCTAATTACCCCATTTGCTGGTGAAAAACATGCAAATGAGGTGAATTAGTGATCCAGGAAGCAGGCAGGCATCTGTGCATGAATAGTGTAACCTGCAGAAATGTATTTGGTTATGTATTCGGTACTAACCAAATACATTTCTGCAAATTACAAAACGGAGGCATGACAGCTGCAAAGAATGCATGTATTCAATGTAGTAGGCATGCCAATGGCCAAATATATGGCTATCGGCATGGGATATAGTTGCAAAATTATAAAAAATCATTTTTTATGGCTGATTTCGGCCATTTAAGCACAGGACAGCGGTGTGCAAATGGGATCAGCCTGAAAATAAGAAAAAAAGTTGGAAATAAGCTTTTAAACCCAAATCAGCATTTTTCCATGATAGTCAATGACATGCATAAGACAACAATACCAGGGAATAGTGGTTGCTAAGGGGGAAGGCTCAGTGTGAGTGTGGTAACTATAAATTAACATTCTGTTTTATGCAAATGAGGGGATTGATACTGAATCACAAATTTCCTCTCAGTGTTAGCTTGCACCCAACCATGTAGGTGCAGCAACACCATGGTATAAGAGGTAGATGACCTCATAAGGGGGAGTGTCATGCATGCTGTAAGCTTATTGGAGCTCTGTGACCCATGTTTGCCCATAGCTTAGCACAACTAAGGAAGGGGTGTGTCTGAGGCTGCCTAGCAGTGTTTACATTGCCTAAATGGTTGTGCACACCGCGCACTGGGTTTAAAAAAAAAAACAAAAAAAAAACAGGAAATAGCAGCTCTGTTCACATCTGAGCACTGGATATGTGCGGTGCGCCTTGGGGCTTAAACGGGAAGGCAATGGGAAATGAAAACAGCAGTAGGAAGGCAAACAAGGTGAACTAGCATAGCTGGCAGGCAAAATGTATTAGAATCAGCCAATTACACAGGCAGCAGCCCAGCCCAGTACATTACTATAAACTATGCAAACACTTTTCACTCTAGTTTTTCCCACAAACTCTACACCACCGGTGTACACAGATGGGGAAATTTTACCTGACAAAACTAACAAAATCTTAGGGGCTGCTGTTGCTCTCATACATCAATATGTGGAAGAGACTGAGGGAGGTGTGGATGTGAATACTGATGACCAACCCACAGTGAGTAGGAGGAGAAAACTGTACAGACCCAGGGTAACCTACCAGGGGCTACATGAGCTGGAGATAGTGAGCACTATAGGGTGGACAGGGACATTTTACAGCAAATTGTTGAGCTGTGCCAGCCACGCTTCACACACAGAAATAACAGAGGGGAACCCATCCCAGTGGATACCAAGGTATGTGTAGGGTTAAGAATACTAGCCACAGGTACCTTCCAAAGGCCAACTGGGGATATTATGGGGATCTCACAGTCATCAGCATCCAGGTTACTCCACCAGTTCCTGGATGTCATGTCAGCACATGCCGGTGAGCACATATATTTCCTCAACACCCATGAGATGTTGACCAGCAATATGCATCTCTTCCACCAAATAGCAGAATACCCTGAGGTAGTGGGTGCTATAGATTGCATGCACATACACATCAAGGCACATCCCGGCGAGCAGGGTAGAGTCTACATAAAATGCAAGGGCTTCCCCTCCATCAACTGCCAGGTCGTGTGCAATGCCTAGGGCATTATCTTGAATGTGTGTGCTGGCAGCCCTGGAAGCTATCACGACTCCAACATCTGGCATATGACACAGCTGTACCAGAAATTTGCCAGTGGGGACATCCCATATGGCCATCTAGTGGGGAATGCTGGTTATGCACCGGAGCCATGGCTGATGACACCCATCAGAAATGCAGACACACCTGAACAAGAACTCCATAATGAGGCACACACACAAACCAGAATCATAATAAACCATGGGTTTGGGATGCTCAAGTCACAGTTCTGGCATCTGGACATATCTGCAGGAGCCTTGCAGTACTCTCCAGCTACATGTACACAAATTTTCATTGTATGTGCCATGCTACACAATATGATCTTGAAGAAACAGCTGCAGCAGGAACAGTATAGGGCAGGGTCACACAGCCACCCACCATTGCCAAGGCCATCGCAGGCACAGAGGGACTCAGAGGAGGAACAATCTGAGCCTGCCCATGTAGGCAGAAGGAGGCATGCCCAGTATGCTCAGGCTTTGATAAGGAGGCAATGCATAGCACATACATTGACACAGTGGGGACCCAGGGAATGACACCTCTATCTGACTCGCACATACAGTAAAAGGGATGCCAAACATGACACTACCTGTGCTTTACCATGTATAGGGAGTTTACTATGCGCATCCAACATAATCAGCCCTCCAGCACCATCCTCAGTACTGGCACAGCCACAAGGTAAGTCGCTCTTCCTATCAATTAATGAATGGAGTAGTATGTTCTGCTAGTTGTATCTATGATATGGATGTGAGCATGCAAGGGAATCGGGTTGCTGAATGGGATGGCAGCAGATAGTGAACACCTATATGGGCAGCATGAAATCCATAACAAATAATGGTGTCAACAAAGTAGGCAGTACAAGACAAGGTGGCAAATCCCACTGCAGTACATGTGGTGGCCCAAATGTGTGTCCATATGACACACACATGCATGTCAGTGAGGCTTGCATACCCAAAACCAGTCTCAGCCAGCAGGACAGGTGTAGATGACCATAAAGAAAGGCTGTGCTAAGGCATCCAATTGATGACAACGGTGAACAGCCCCCCTCCAGACCTACACAGACAGACTACAACAGGTCTGGCAGTTATATGTTAGTTCTGAAGGGTAAGAAGTCTGAAACTAAAATGTAGGTCAATAACACCTAAGATCTATGCTCTACTGATATGCCTATAGTCTGCTTGACAGGTCAGAATATAAAATGAAATGGAAGCCAACAGAGTGCCTGAAATACCAGTACAGTCATAGCAAATGTTTACAGTTATCAGGTGTGCCCCCCCCCCCGCAATCCTATGTAGAAATGCAGTAACATGTACCTGTGGTTTTAATAACAGTGGAGCACAGATTACCTGAGCTGGCCCAATTTACAGGATAGATTGTCGCATGTATACAATATGCAGGGGTCCGTGTGTTAGGTTGTTGTGTGTTCTATATTGTGTGGAAATGGTCAGCATGTAGGCATGGGGGGTTGTGTCCCGGTGGCCTATGGCCAGTACTGTTGATGACAAGGGCATGTACTGACAACTGCAGTGCCAACCACAATGCATCTCAGCAATACCCACTTCAGCAGTCATTCATACTCACTGTCCAGATGTCAATATCTGAAAGATGGACATGCCATGAATGTGCGCCCAGGCATACACCCAGTACATAGGTCGAAGTACCCTAGACAAAGTACATAAAATGTAATGGTCAGCTGCACACACCTTTGGAATTGTACATACAGGTTAGCAGCACATTAATTGTCATGTAGTATGGAATACTGATGTAGTCTGGTCAATCAGTGGCAGACCACAAAAGGCGCAGTTATCAAGTAATGAGAGACTGCCTATGTCCCCGCACAAGGCAGCTTAAGGGGAATGGCCCAGGTATATCTGTGAGTCAGCTACAAGAAGCTTCCATATCACACATGCACTCAGCTCACTCCACCATCAGCCACAGGTTTATCACAGGTCATAGCCCTGCTGTTGGGAATGAGTACAGTATGACCCCCATTTCTGTATGGGAATACCCACAGAATGCAGCATGCTGAAGAGGTGTCCCATGCAGGTGTGTCCCTAACTGTAAGCAGCACCCTTCCAGCATCCAGACCAATGGATTAATATGGACAGGAACTATTGCCATTAACACCTTGCACGCTTACCCTGTCATCCCAGGGGAATCCAGTGGCTCGCAGCCTGGGAATGTAGGAGTGACAGAATGCACTGGCCTGCTACAGATGGCCTGCATCACTACCAAATGCCCTACAGTCCTCTGTCAAAAGCCTGTGCCTCACCCATACTGCCAATGTATGTTATCTCATGGGGTCCAAACTAACAGCATAACACAGTCCACAGAACACAAATGCAAGCCCATGTTGACATATCCCAGTAGCATGCCCACCATGTCCTACTGCATGAACTGTGGACCAACCACTAAATACTACTGGGATGAAGGGACAACTATTGGGATACTTCTCAGATATCACTTGCATAATGTTATGAAGAAGATAGAATAACAGAGTAGGGGGTGTAGAAGCATGGACATCATGGAGTGTGTGAAATCTGAAACTCTGATGTGTGCCCATACTACTCTTTCCTGCAAACTCAGTAATGGAAGGCTACAAACCTGCTCATAAACCACAATGTGAAGGGGAACTGTCCAGATATATGACCCTGCCTCTGGGTAACCTGGGTGAATCTGTACAGCTGAGAGTATGGGCACAGCAGGATATGGCCATTCTGTTATGTCGATATATGTACAAGCAGGGGATCCTCAGCTACCACAGTACCAAGGGGCTGGACCATTTACACAGACCCATCAGCAAGTGTCTGCAGCTAACCCTCCAGAATGGCATGAGTGTGCAAGAATATGTAGGCTGCAGTCCACAATACTGGACACAGCTTAATTCATCTTGTATTTCCCAGGAAATAACTGTGAGAAAATAAGTACATCTGTCAGTAGTTGATGGCATAATACAACACAGTGTAAAACAGTACACATGTCTGAATATCTCTGCTAACACCAACCATGTAACACAAGCAGCACAGACACAATAGTTACAATATCCCACTATCTTTCGCCCATTGTGACTCCATATTGTCAACCTATTTACAGATATCCTGCAGAAACAGGTCGCTAGCTGTAGGTGTAGAACACCAAATCCTAGACTGGAGTACAACCTACCTGAAATTGATTCACACACTCAATACAGAAGGTCATACTGGGCATGCTCCTACACATAGAGAAATGAAGGCCATGTCTGACAACAACAGTGGATTATACATATCTGTCTGTCGCAGATGTCTGTGCACACACACCATTCATGCTTTGCACACACATTGGATAGGAATACTCTTGCATATCCAAGGCCAACACACTATATGTTAAACGTACAGACACAGAGATGTGGGGAAGAGAGAGACAGACAGTGACAGAAAGATTTCCATCATGAGGCCTGTCCCACCCACCACACATCCAATTGGCCAATATCACATGATGTGCCGATGTTAATCACTGTAGACACTGCTTTTGGTAGCCATCAGTCCTATAGTGTCTGTGGTGCTTGTGATAACTGCATAACATGATAGTACAAATCAGTATTCATCTATCATTTGTATACCCAGTCCTGTGAAATGTAAAGTTGTGTGTGACTGAGTGTTGTGTGTGCATTTCCAGAGGAGTGGTTTATGGCCCATTCACACACACTGCACTTCCCATTGCCTATGTTAGCACTCATGCTGATGTCAGTCACCTTGAAATAACCCTCTGGTCAAGTCTCAGCCCCATAAGCTCCATGGTGCTTGTGATAACTGCATAATGCTATGGTGTAACATACTCGTTAGGTAGGAGTTCTAATCCCAGACATGGCAACTGTGAAACTCGTGTGTGTGTGTGTGTGTGTGTGTGTGTGTGTGTGTGTGTGTGTGTGTGTGTGTGTGTGTGTGTGTGTGTGTGTGTGTGTGTGTGTGTGTGTGTGTGTGTGGAGATGAATGACCATGAGGCCATTCACAGTCACTAGACCTCCCATTACTCTACTTTTGCAAGCCTGCTGATGTCAGTCACCTTGAAATAACCCTTTGGACAAGGGCCAGCCCAATAAGCTCTGTGACACTTGCAATAACTGTGTAATGGTATAGTGTAACATACTAGTTAATAGGAGTTCTAATCCCAAACATGGCAACTGTGAAACTGTATGAGAGCATGTGTGTGTCTTTGATAATACCTGATATTATGGATATTCACACTTTCTACTCTCTGCTTACCTCTCCTTTATCACTGCTGCTGATGTTAGTCACCTTCAAAGATACCTGTGGAGAGCTCTCCAACATGTAAGCTCCATGGCAAATGCCATAAATGTGGAACAGTGTAGTAATAGTGACTACACAGGTATGGGTTTGAAGCTCATCTGTAGCAAGTGTCTGTGTGTGTACATATGTATGTGTGTACCGCAAAGATTTTGGCCCCATTTACACCCAGTACACATCTCAGAGCCTGACTTTAGCAGTCCTGCAGATATCATCCACCTTAGAAGTACCTGTTGCTAACCCTAAACCATGTCAGGTCAGTGGTGCATGTGGTAAATGTGTAACATAATGGTCCATAAAGACTGTTAGATAGAGGTTTGAACCTCACCCTTAGCAATTGTAAATCTGTGTTTAGGATAAAATTAATTTTGGGATCTCTCACCCACTACATCAACCAATGCCAGTATTTACAAGGGCTGGTGATGTTCCTCACCTTAAAAGTACCTTGGGACAACATCCATCCTATAAGCACAGTGGCACATGCAATAAATGCAGTACACTATAGTAGCTATTCATAGCTAGGAAGGGGTTTGAGTCTCAGAGCTGGTAAGTGTGTGTGTGTGTGTGTGTGTGTGTGTGTGTGTGTGTGTGTGTGTGTGTGTGTGTGTCTGTCATCAGTATCCTGTGTTGATTTTACTGTGATTGTATAATAACAGGATCCATTATGGGGCAGGTTTTGATAAATTCTTATGTTGAGGACCTAGTATATGTCACAATGTCATCCTTACAAGGAAAACAGATGTCAAACACCAGAGAGGCTGGTGTAGACAATCCATAGCCCTACATGAGACATTATGAATTAGTGAACAATATAGGCAACCCTTCTATTACTCAGAGAACACTATCCGCCCATGTCTCATACACAAACACATTTGGATAGGCAACAACCACTATATTGGTAGTTCCGTGCATATTGCCTCACAGATAGTAAACACAGTTTGATTGCAGTGGACTACATGCCTGTTGACCACAACAGTGCCACTGACATCAGAAAGTACTGTGATGTGTTACATCTCCTGACTGAGTGTGTGTTATCCAGCAAGTAATAGGACATGGCACTCTGTTCAATCCCCGCAGTAGGCAGATAAATGCTTACAGTGGCCCTTTTGCTATGTTCCCCACTGGACACCTGCAACAACTGTAGAGTCTGCAAATGTAACCCACAAAGGGAATGCCATGCCTTATACACATGCTCTGTATGGACAGACGGCACTAACTCCACTGAATACCTGTATCATGCTGTCAATGTAGGTGCAAGCATGACCTCAGTTCCATAGCCAGGTATCACCAAATGAGGTCAGGAATGCTACATCAGAAGACAAGAATCTGTCCATACAACCTGCCCCAGAGATCTCAAGTACACTTCCACATGTCAAAGAACATACGTGCAGGACATGTGCACAACCCAGACACTATCCATGTTATGGAATATAGATCACATACATGGGAAGCAGTACACATCACTGGCCACCCACAATAGTAACCCAGATGAGTGGATGGCGAATACACTACCCACCCTGGGGACCACTCCAGAGACTACACCCCTGAGCCACACTGGAGACTATTGCCATGTGGCCTGATGCCAAGGTATTCCCTTTGCCTAGCCTTGTACAGCCTTCAGGCCCATTCACCTACTACACACCTGTGAAGCAATGAACCTATGCATCTCAGTACTGGCAAGTGTGTGTGTGTGTGTGTGTGTGTGTGTGTGTGTGTGTGTGTGTGTGTGTGTGTGTGTGTTTGTGATGATTAATGATTTTGAAGCCATTCACACTCACTACACCTCCCATTCCCCTACTTTAGCATGCCTGCTGATGTCATTCACCTTGAAATAACCCTTTGGCCATGTTTAAGCCATATAAGCTCTGTGGCTCTTGCAATAACTGCACAATACTGTAGTGTAACAAACTAGTTAGGTAGGAATTCTAATCCTGATCCTGCCAACTGTGATAATGTGTGTGTTTTCCTGAGAGAGTGTGTGTGTGTGTGTGTGTGTGTGTGTGTGTGTGTGTGTGTGTGTGTGTGTGTGTGTGTGTGTGTGTGTCTTCGTTGATACCTGATTTTGTGGACATTCACACTTCCATTACCCCTCCTTTAGCACTGTTGCTGTTGTTACTCACCTTCAAAGATACCTTTGGAATCTATCCCACATGTAAGCTCCGTGGCACGTACAATGACTGTGTAACACTGTAAAAGCAATACATAGTCAGGTAGGGGTTTGAAACTCAGTACTGGTAAGTGTGTGTTTGTGTGTCATCAGTATCCTCTGTGGGTGTTGGGGTGATTGTGTAATTATAGGATCCATTGCAGTGTGGGTTTTGCTACATCATTATATTCAGGACCTAGATGTCCCGATGTCCACATTACAAGGCCAGCAGTTTTCAAACACTGTTGAGGTTGTTGTAGACAATCCTCAGCCATAAATGTGTACAGCCATATGCAATTACTATGTGACAGTATGGATTAGTAAACAATATAGGCAACCGTTATAATATCTAGATACCACTCTCCACCCATGGATCATACACAAACCCGCTTGGCACTTACTCTCTTACTCGTGTCCTTTCTTACTTTGTCTCTGTCTCTGTCTCTGTCTCTCTCTTTCTCTTTCTCCCTCTCTGGCGGATGTGGAAAAGTACATCTGTTTGCATAGGCAGCAGCTTGAGTTTTGTAAGTAATGCTTATGATCAGCTAATGGCCTGTGCACGAATTGCAGTCCCCTACTTGCTAATTGCATGTGGAACAGATGTTGTATCATTTCTATAGCCAATTGCATGGAAACACACTCCTATAACTAAGCACTTCATGTGGGTGTTGGCCCTTTTCCTTCACTGTTATCAGGACTTCATGTGGGTGTTTGACAAACAGCATCACAGGGGGTAGTTGGAAATACCTCTTACAACATACACTGTAGAGACAGGCCAACAACAGGGGGATGTTCCAGACATGGGGACAGAATGTAAGTATTGCTGTTCTACATTTGAAGTAATGTTGGTTTAACAGGGTTTGTGTGGATATGGCTGTTCAACATGATTTAAAGTCTGGCATGCAGAGTTATGTGGTTGAGAAAACTCTCACCTGTAGGGCTATCTGCAGATTGGCCAGAGTTTGGAGTCTTACATGTGCTGTGTTACTCACACATTTCCTATCTTTAGAAATGCAGTAGTATACTCTGATGATTGCAGTCAGTACATGGTGACATCCATATGAGTTACTGACTTCATATCCCTCAGAAGAGATATGTCACAACAATCCCTGATACACCAGGAATTTTCTGTTTATTACAGCAATATGTCAATAATGGCCCTGTGTTTGTGCCTCTGTCCCCCAAGTCTGTCACCCTTTGTCTATATGTCATGCAGTAAGATGTGCATTTGTACAGTATATCAATATTTACTGACCTCATACCTGATAAGCTAGTGAGACTGCTAGACATGTTATGTATAGTAGGCCTTATATTTGAGGACAAAACCTGGACATTCTGTTGTAGTCTATACAGTGGTGAGGTCTGTGTACTTATGGTGATTGTTGACAGAATGTGTATTGTGAATATGTTACTTGGCCTGTGTACAGACTGTGGTAGATGTCATTGTTCTTGGTCCTGTTCTATCTGACGTTGCATGCTGCTCCAGTTTACGGTACCCTATCAGCGGATATGTTTGTAGGGCCAGACTGAGACATGCCCCATACCACAGTCAGGCATCAGACTACACTGTGTATTGGGCCAGTATATGTAGGGTTATTGTGTGAGTGGCACATATGAGGATGGTTTTGTTCACACAGTCCATATACTGTACTATTAATTAGGCTTACCATAATGTGACTGTGTTCAGATTGGTTATGGGTGTGACTTTCACACTGGTGTCTGGTACTTAGTGCTGTTACATGCTTATAGTGCCTGCTATATTTGCATGTACATGCGTATTCCCCCATAGGAAACTTGGGTCAGTCTTGTGGCAGTCTGCCTGTAGCTTGCACAGTACTTTTTGACATGCCTAGCAGCTCAGTGTATTTACCTAGTGTGATGTTATACCTAAAAAACTGAATTACACTGCAAGGTATCAATAAAGGCTGTCCTCCATGTTCACATACACAATTCCAAGCACTTTCTAGTAGTAATCTAAAGAATCGATGGCCAGGTTACATCCAAAAAGAATTTATTGATCCAAACAAACAGAACAAGACAGATTTAGCACTTTTATCTCCTAAGGCAGAGACTTCATCAGAATTGTGTATGTGAACATGGAGGACAGCCTTTATTGATTCCTTGCAGTGTAATTCAGTTTTTTAGGTGTTTATTAATGTGATGTTATGTCCAGATATTTCTCATATGTACTGTTGCCTGGCCACCATAAGTGTTCTGTATTTCTGAAAAAGCAGTGGGATGCTGTGAAGATGTATGTCACTAACTAGTGGGAAGTATGTGGGCTTGGGACCTTTGCTCCTCCAGTTAATATGTGTTAGGACAGACAGGAATGTGTGAATGCATCAACTGTGTGAGCTTATCTATTCCAGTATTTTTGTGATATCCCCATTTACATGGCTGTAAACATCCACTTTGTCAGGCTTGGTCCACATGTCTTGTACTAAGGAGGTCTGTGTATACCTCTGGACTGACCAGATTGTGTCAGACCGTCCACGTTTATTGGTCATATCTCTGCTGTATTCCACAGGATCATTACTGTGATTTGTGTGGTACTTCACTATGATGATCTTATGATGTCTTTCAGTAACTGATGGTGTACATGTCAGTATCAGAAGTGACTTCCGAATCAACATGTCTGTTAATACAACCCCTGTTACTGTAGCAACATTCTACATTTATACCTGTAATATTTACATTGCATCCCCTTGCACTAAGAGGTTGTAACTATTGGTGCTGAGGTATGACTCCACTACATGTTATGGGCATATGTTTTATATATATATATATATATATATATATATATATATATATATATATATCTATATATATATATATATATATATATATATATATATATATATATATATATATATATATATATATATATATATATATATATATATATATATATATATGTTGACCGGGATAGTCCGACTGGATGCATGTCCATTTTCAGCGGAGGCCCGGGGAGAAAAGCTCCAAGGGTAAGCAGATACAGCATTACATAATACCAGCATTATATATTACAAACAGACTATTTACAGAGATTACATAAGTAAGCAAGTTAAACAAGTTCCACAGGTTACAGTTAATCCTGAGCACAAGTCAGGATTAAATTAAATTACACAGTAAACTGGTTAACAGATTTTTACACATTCCAGAGAGAGTTAGCCAGGCTTGATACATTGACATAGACAGTTAAGTGACAAATGTTGTTTGTCTAGTTTTAAATTGACCTAAGATGGAAAGTAAGGTAATATCAGCTGGAAGAGAGTTTCAGGATCTACTTACAGGGTTTGCAAAGAGAGACTCACCGGCTGTGTTATTAATTTTGCTAGTCTGAATTAGTAGTTTGTTAGAGGATCGAAGCTGTCTAGGATTGTTATAGGGGGTGATAATATTTTAAGTGCAGGAGTATTGTCCGGATTATAGAGGAATTTATAGGCCATAATCAGTTGGTTATACTGGATTAGGCTGGGTATTTCAAGCCACCCAAGATGATT